>NW_027507790.1:223221161-223241161 GCF_037356315.1 Lithobates pipiens
TTGTCGATAACGACCTCCAGTAACAAAAATTGTCGATAACGCCGCCCAGCAACAAAAATTGACGATAATGACGTCCAGCAACGAAAATTGTCAATAACGCTGTCCAGCGATGTCAATTGTCAAGAACGACCTCTAGTGACAAAAATTGTCGATAACAACATCCAGCGATGTCAATTGTTGATAACGCTGTCAAGCGACAAAAATTGACGTTACGGCTGTCCAGAGACAAAAATTGTCTATTAATATTATTATATGTTATTATATATATATATATATATATATATATATATATATATATAATTATATATATATATATATATATATATATATATTTTTTTTTTTTTCCCTTTCATACAGTTGGCTTTACAGGAATAGTATATATTCCGTTGTCAAGTATCCTTTGTATCCATCTTGCTAATAATTACGAATCCCCACCCACTTTCATCCATTTTTCCTTTTTCATATATTTTTTTTATTATTATTATTATTATTTTTTTTTTTATTATTATTATTATTTTTATATTTATTTTAATTTTTATTTATTATTTTTTTATTTTTATATTTATATATTTTTTTATTTTTATTTCCATATCCATCATTTTCATTTTTATTTCTTCTTCATTCTTATATTTTTATTTTTAGTTCCTTTTTTTTTTTCTGTTTTTTTTCACTTGTGTTTTTTTCATTTGTTTCATTATGTGAGGATCAAGGTATAAGAATAAAAATGGTTGACAGTATGTTTCTTTAAATGCTTATCTCGTCTGTTTTCAGTTGTTTTAAAGACATCATTCTTAAAGGCCGGATGGGTGCAGTCACGTACACACAAAGAGGAAGCCATGTCATAAGGGTCAACTGCTGCATCAGCTCTAAAAGCAGAAGACACTTAGAAATTGCCTTTTATAGAAGTTGTTTTGTTTCAACATTTTTAACGCCTGCCTGTCTTTTGTGTATATAAGAGCTGTGTGATAATAAAGAGACTCAGAGTGAGCGAGTGCGACCGTCTGAGCAGACATACTGAGAACTTTTTCCGTGTCTCCTTGCTTAGATAAGACTCTAATAATAATTGGGAAACGGTAACATAACTTATGAATAGGTGACTTGCAGTAGTCACACCTAACATTTTTGGCGCACGAACAAGGGACTTCGCTAAAGAAACTACAAGAGGCGAACGAACATAAGGACGGAACAAAGAGGTCGGGCACATCAGGAACCACAGACAAATCCTGCGCAGGTAAGAAAAGCTTTATTTTCTTATAAACTCTGTGCTTCTTAGATTTGTGCCCACCCGATCTGTCTGTATTGTTCTTCAGGTAAAACCAACCTCTGTAGTAAGCGAGTCTTGAATTTAATATTTGACTTATGTTACCGTTGTTTCTTGTCTGTCTCCTTGTCATCTGTCTGTTGTGACTGAGATAAGCCCTGTTTGTATGGTGTGAATTGAAACATATATCATCCCAATGGGTAACGGAATGCGCCCTTAACTCGTAAGAGTACTTGGGGGTCCGACACTTAAGTTTGATATACGCTTTTTGATTCATGAGCCTAAAAACGGGTTGAAAGTATAAGTCCTGAATGCCTCAATAAAGCAGGAATAAGAAACGATTGCTGAGAAATTCCATGTTAAAGGGAAGGGAATAAGGTCTCCACAAAGTCCGGAGATCTAGTTATATGTGTTTGGCCACCAAAAGGAATGCTTGTATATGTTGTAGCCGTCAGTCTGGTCATAATATTTGTCAGTTGGCTAGCATATAAAGTAATTCGATTTCAGAAATCTCATCCAGGAGAGGTTTTTAGTATTTTGGCACCCTAGGAGGAGAAGGCAACGAGACACTTAGTAAGTGATCCAAACGCCACCTAGGCAGGACTGTCAAAATGGGCCAGACACATGGTAAACCCCAGGAGGAATCTCAGAAATGTTATGCTGTTAAAGACATAATTACAATGTTGTATGGGAAGGACAAGGCACAGGGCACGAATAGGGTTCTCAAGAAATTTGGAATGGATGGAGAAAATGGGCTAAGTGTAGAAGGTTGGGAGAATATAAAGAGAGACAGACAGGGGGAGGTCCTGCAGAACAGATGGGTATCACAAATACAATGTTTAATTAAGGTTTCCAACAGGGCTAAAGAGGAGGGATGGAAGTATTGTCATGAACAGGGTGGATGGGATATGAAGGTCCGACGCAAGAGTCTCCCTTCTGCTCCCGAGGATGGAGTAAAAACGGAAGGTACTCCACCTCCTTATACCACTACCACACCAGGTAGCGAAAGACCAAAACTTTATCCTTCCTTAAGAGGAAGAGGATGGGTATGCCGAGTATGCGGTACCCAGAATACAGACTGGGCACAGGAATGTGTACATTGCGGAGCTCAAAGACCAGAGCCCGTAGCTTCAGTCCACAGCCGGACTAGGGTAATACAAGTAAATAATCCAAATGCGGGTCAAGCAGGACAGCCACCTACAGTGACTCGACAAGTCGTTCTGAGGACATGGGCACCTTGGTCGGCTGACACTCTTATGGCATTAATACAGAATGCTCCTGATCCCGTAGCAAAACCTGCCGCATTCTGTAGATTCGTGACACAATTACTAGACACACATGAAGCAGCTTGGCAAGATGGGGAAGATTTGTGTAGACATAAAATGACACTGACGATGTTTAATCAATTTATGAATGAAATTGCTCCACATAGACCACAAGGGGATCCAGCGGCAGATCCACCAGGAATACACCCCCGTCATATAGACTCTAGACCCCTGTTTATTAATCAGTTACGAGAATTTTGCCAAGGGAAACAGCAGGAAAGGGGTTCGACAGCGCCCATAAAACAGGCCCCAGGTCAGACTGTTACAGAATTTTACCTCAACATGGAAAGCATGATGGCTGACGAAGGTCTAGATTTAGCCTTACCCGTCACCATTAGGGCTTTCAATCGACAGTTTATGGAAGGACTAGTACCCCAAATAGGTGACAAACTGAAGGCATGTACTCCCGAATGGAGAGCCATACGGGACAGAGGAACATTGTTGCAGAAAGCACAAGGCATAGAGGCTGATTTAGCAGAAGCTAAACCCAGAAGGACACCGGGAGTTAACACTGTTGCCCGGGTCAATGAAGGAGGGAATTCCTCCCGTAAACCTCTTACCTGTTATTACTGCAACAAGGTGGGACATATAAAAAGAGACTGTAGGAAAAGAATAAAAGACGAACAGGAAGGAAACACGGACAGAGACACGAGGGACTACAGACAGAGGCGTACCAACGATAGGGACGATCCGACCGCATGACTTGCCCCAGTCCTAGCTGAATCAGAGAATAAAATGCTCCACATGTTGATGAAGGTGGAAGGTAAACATATTCCTTGTTTAGTTGACACAGGAGCATCACGCAGCTTATTATCTGATTCAGTAGTCCCTCCACACATGACATCCCGTGACACCATACCCATAAGTGGTTATGACGGTCTTTTGTCCGATGCCCCACTGACTAAACCTTTAAAAGTAAAAATAGGGAATGGCAACCACCTGACACTTGTGTATTGTTGCAATATGTAGATGACCTATTGTTATGTTGTCCGGATAACGATACTTGTTTAAAAGCCACTCTATCATTGTTACAATTCCTGGCTGAAAAAGGGTGCAAAGTGAATAGAACTAAGTTACAGGTATGCCAGAAAAAGGTTGTCTTTTTGGGCCACTGTATATCCCAGGGTACTCGACACCTCACTGAAGAACGAGTCCAGGCCATAAGACAAATGAATGTCCCACGCAACTTTAAGCAACTTCGTATGTTTCTGGGAATAGTGTCATATTGTAGACAATGGATACCACATGCCAGTTCTCTGATGCAGCCATTATATGATTGCTTGAAAATAGTACCCTATGTACTCACAGAAGCAGGTCATAAGTCTTTTAGCACCTTAAGAAAGTTACTAATTTTGGCACCTGCGATCGGGATCCCTGACTATACCAAAACATTTCATTTGTACATTGCTGAAATCACGGGACACGCAACAGGGGTGTTGACACAACAACACATCAAACAAAGGCCGGTAGCATATTTCTCAGCGGCTCTCGATCCTGTCTCTAGAGGATCACCGTCCTGTGTACGGGCAGTCGCAGCAGTGTCAATTATCATTGACAAATCCTCAGAAATTGTCTTAGACAATCCTGTAGTGGTACATACCACACATGACATACACGCCATCTTGTCACAAGTTCAGCCAAAGCACATATCAATGGCGAGGCAGCTGCGTCTGCAATGCACCTTGCTCCTACCTCCCAATGTTACCTTCCAGCGATGCACTTCCTTTAACTTAGCACAACTTCTACCCTTACAGACAGATTTGACAGGGGGGAGTAATGGTGAAGGCACAGCACAAGAAACTCAGGATTCTGACACACTTTCATTTCATGACATAACATCTGATGAACACGATTGTTTTCAACTTATGGAACAAGAGATCACGGGGTTCCCACATGTCACAGACACACCCATTGCAAATGCAGAACACACACTGTACATAGATGGTAGTAGATTTGCCGATGACAAAGGTAAATATCACACAGGTTATGCTGTGGTAACGGACACACAGGTAATTGAGGCAAAGTCATTACCAGCACACATGTCGGCACAAGAAGCGGAACTAACGGCCTTAGAAAAAGCCTTAGAACACTTAGAGGGACAAGAAGGGAACATTTACACTGACTCTGCCTATGCTTATGGTGTTGCACATGATTATGGCCACATATGGAAAGCTAGAGGTTACCTTACAGCAGCAGGCACACCTGTTAAACATGGTGAAGGAATCAAAAGAGTCCTGAACAATCTTCAAAAAGTTAGAAGAGTAGCCATTATGAAGATAGCGGCACACACGAGCGCAAAAACAATTGAGGCAAAAGGAAATGCATTTGCAGATTTAACTGCAAAACAAGCAGCTCTAGGGGAAGTAAGCCCTGAGACCTTAGCTACGGTAAAGGTGAGCATCCCAGAACCGACATGGCAGCAGATGAGTAAACTACAGGAGCAAGCAGGAGAGAGCGAGAAAGATAGATGGGTAAAAATGGGAGCAGCACCAGGCCTTGACAATATATGGAGGGAAGGAGGCAGAATATGCCTACCTGCCTCTCTATACCCAGCAATGGCAGCGGCTGTCCACTTGCCCACTCATGTCAGCTCCAATTCTATGTATAGGATTGTAAGCCAAGGATGGCTAGCCCCTGGATTCAGTAGTACTGCAAGGAACTACTGTGCTGCATGCCAAATCTGTCTGTTAAATAACCCAGGACAGAGAGTGAAAACCCCACGTAAACATCAGGTTCGGGCCCAGTATCCCTTTCAGAGACTGCAAATTGACTATATCCAAATGCCTAAGAGCGGCCCATTTGAATTTTGTCTCGTGTGCATCTGCTTATTTTCAGGCTGGCCAGAAAGTTTACCAGTGAAATCAGCTACAGCGAAAGCCACAGCGAAGAAACTGATCACAGAGTTAATACCTAGGTTTGGTCTTCCTGAAACCATAGAATCAGATAGGGGAACACACTTTACAGGAGAAATCATGCAGAATGTAATGGCTATGTTAGGGGTTCAACAAAGTTTCCACACCCCTTACCACCCACAGAGTTCAGGATCAGTAGAAAGAGTAAATGGGACAATAAAGTTAAAAATACAAAAAGCTATGCAAGAGTTAAATAAACCTTGGCCAGAATGTCTGCCTTTAGCTTTGTTCTCCATAAGGTATACTCCAACGGGAAAAACAGGGTTATCCCCATATGAAATACTTTTTGGGAATGCACCCAGACTAGGTTTATACTTTCCACAGAGTATGCAATTGCAATGTGATAGTTTGACTGCATATGTGATACAATTACAACAGCATCTAACTAAGATCCACAAAAGTGTGTATTCTTCTCTTCCAGACCCTAACTCAATAGCAGGTACTCATTCGCTGAGCCCCGGAGATTGGGTCTATGTAAAGAAACATACCAGAAAAGCTTTAGAGCCACGGTTTGAAGGACCATATCAAGTACTGCTGACCACTCCCACATCGGTCAAGTTGGAGGGTAAAGCAGCCTGGATCCACGCTTCACACTGTAAAAAGGAGAAAGGTTGACAAATGACAACATGTATCTTTTTATTTTTTTTTGTTTCAGTAATTCTGACCAATAGTTTGGTTACCTCACAGAATGAAATTCACAAGGATGAAGGATTTTCTAAAAAAATGTTATTACTGAAGTTTAAATATGCTTATGCTCGGAAGTCAGGATATGAGAAATGTTGGATTTGCAGTAAATTACACCCCAGTACAGCAAACATACCACTGATGGCAGTTCCTATAAATTATACTGACCTTGCTAACAGTAGCATTAACATAACTGGAACAAATACCAGCAAGACAGTAATGTTTAAATCAAATGGTCTCGCCTTTCCCCCTGATTGGTGTTTCAACCTAGGAAACACAACGGGAGGAAATAGAAAATGCCAAGACAGCAAGTTTAACTTGTCCATTGTCGTATTAAATGGAAGCTTCTACCCCAGTAATTCCAGCACACACCAGACGTTATCTGACTTCCTCACTAACATTGTGGATAATAATGTTAGGTGGTTAGTATCCAACTTATCCCTCTATGGATACACCTCTCGTTATAGAAATGATATCAGTTCAAGATCAGTAGCTCTAGGAAACAATATATACATCTGTTGTGGGGATAAGTGTTATACCTGGATACCTAGAAGGGCTCAGGGATGGTGCTACCTCGCAAGTTTGGTACCAGTAATGGGAGTAGTGGGTGATGAACGAGGTGATCACCTACTAGAAGCTAGTATGCACCCCAGATATCCCCTCAGATATCGTAGCAAGAGAGAAATATTCTTAGAGCAGGACATGGCATGGGCTTGGTTCCCGTCCTGGACAGGATGGGGTATAGACTTAATGAAGCGACTAAATAACTATACTGGAATAATTAATGATATTTTGGAGAAAAACTCTGATGACATTACTAAGTTAAATCTAGAGACCAGAGCCATCACAAAACAAATAGAATTACATGAGTTAGCGATTGAAAGTATGAGTGCAGCATTAACAGGACTCTGTGAGGCTACAGAAGACTATGAATGTTGTACTTGGATACATAACACCAGCATCGAGATACCCGACTATTATGACATCATTGCACGACACCGCACGGAAGTAAAGGATCTACAGGAGAAGGCCCGTAATATTGGCCGTGACTGGGATCCTTTTGGTGGAACTTTTAGTTTCTCAGGGTTATTTTCTTGGTTCAAGAAGGCAGCAATGACGATTATAGTAGTGCTTATATTCATATTTCTCATTTATTTGTGTTTTAAGTTGCTCATGTGCTTTTGCAAGAAAGCCAAGGTAAATGCTGTAGAAAAGATGGAACTTTTGTAAGTTGATAAGTTGGATAAGATAGGTGGATTTGGTTCCTTGACATCACCCATCTGTCAGAAAAGCCACTCTTCCTGAATTTTAGATGTTGGTACTATCCAGGGGGATGGGTGTATACCCCTCTGACAACTCGCGGTCAGGGAGAGTACTTTGGACAGACTAGAACTTGTTCAGGTGGACCCAGGGTAAGAGGGAAGGGTGATGTCAAAGGGGGAAATTGTGAGGATCAAGGTATAAGAATAAAAATGGTTGACAGTATGTTTCTTTAAATGCTTATCTCGTCTGTTTTCAGTTGTTTTAAAGACATCATTCTTAAAGGCCGGATGGGTGCAGTCACGTACACACAAAGAGGAAGCCATGTCATAAGGGTCAACTGCTGCATCAGCTCTAAAAGCAGAAGACACTTAGAAATTGCCTTTTATAGAAGTTGTTTTGTTTCAACATTTTTAACGCCTGCCTGTCTTTTGTGTATATAAGAGCTGTGTGATAATAAAGAGACTCAGAGTGAGCGAGTGCGACCGTCTGAGCAGACATACTGAGAACTTTTTCCGTGTCTCCTTGCTTAGATAAGACTCTAATAATAATTGGGAAATGGTAACATAACTTATGAATAGGTGACTTGCAGTAGTCACACCTAACAATTATTATCATTTTTCACTTTAGTTTCATTACTAACTCCTCTTACTTCACCACACATATATAAATAAATATATATACATGTCCATACATATATCTTGCACCACTCTTTCTCCCATTTACTCCTCTTCTTCCTGTTTCCATTGTATTTAGTTCTGTGTCCTCACAATATTATGGTCCCCCGCATTGGTCCGTGCCTTATTAGTTCCTATGCCTGTATATTGGTTCCGGCATCCCCGCCCCCTTCCCCTCCCCTGTGTGCTATTTATACCCCTGCCCTGATTCCAAGAGCCCAGCTTGATAAAGGAGCGCAGCCGTCCTGTCATACATGGTCTTGCCAGCTCAAGAAACGCGTTGCATGCCCTGTGACGTCATCTCCCGTCGCCCGGAGTTCCTCGTGCGTTCCACGCCTCGGACTAACGCTCACGTCTCTACATCGGCCGGCTCTGCACATCTAATACAGCTAATGTTGTCTAATGTTGTCGATAACAACATGCAGCGATGTCAATTGTTGATAACGCTGTCAAGCGGCAAAAATTGACGTTACGGCTGTCCAGAGACAAAAATTGTCGATAACGACCTCCAGCGATGTCAATTTTCAATAACGCTGTCCAGCGATGTCAATTGTTGATAACGCCGTGCAGCGGCAAAAATTGACGATAACGACATCCAGCATCAAAAATTGTCGATAACGCTATCCAGCGATGTCAATTGTCGATAACGAACTCCAGCAATGAAAATTGACAATAGTGCCATCCAGCGATGTCAATTGTCGATAACGCCGTCCAGCGATGTCAATTGTCGATAACCACCTCCAGTGAAAAAAATTGTCAATAACGACTTCCAGCAAAAAATCTCAATAACAACGTCCAGCGATGTCAGTTGTCGATAACGACCTCCATTAACAAAAATTGTCGATAACGCCGTCCAGCAACAAAAATTGACGATAATGACGTCCAGCAACGAAAATTGTCAATAACGCTGTCCAGCGATGTCAATTGTCAAGAACGACCTCTAGTGACAAAAATTGTCGATAACAACATTCAGCGATGTCAATTGTTGATAAAGCTGTCAAGCGACAAAAATTGACGTTACGGCTGTCCAGAGACAAAAATTGTCTATTAATATTATTATATGTTATTTTATATATATATATATATATATATATATATATATATATATATATATATATTTTTTTTTTTTCCCTTTCATACAGTTGGCTTTACAGGAATAGTATATATTCCGTTGTCAAGTATCCTTTGTATCCATCTTGCTAATATTTACGAATTCCCACCCACTTTCATCCATTTTTCCTTTTTCATATATATTTTTTTTATTATTATTATTATTATTATTATTTTTTTATTATTATTATTATTATTATTATTATTTTTATATTTATTTTAATTTTTAATTATTCTTTTTTTATTTTTATATTTATATATATTTTTATTTTTATTTCCACATCCATCATTTTCATTTTTATTTCTTCTTCATTCTTATATTTTTATTTTTAGTTCCTTTTTTTTCTGTTTTTTTTCACTTGTGTTTTTTTCATTTGTTTCATTATTATTATTTTTCACTTTAGTTTCATTACTAACTCCTCTTACTTCACCACACATATATAAATAAATATATATACATGTCCATACATATATCTTGCACCACTCTTTCTCCCATTTACTCCTCTTCTTCCTGTTTCCATTGTATTTAGTTCTGTGTCCTCACAATATTATGGTCCCCCCGCATTGGTCCGTGCCTTATTAGTTCCTATGCCTGTATATTGGTTCCCGGCATCCCCGCCCCCTTCCCCTCCCCTGTGTGCTATTTATACCCCTGCCCTGATTCCAAGAGCCCAGCTTGATAAAGGAGCGCAGCCGTCCTGTCATACACGGTGTTGCCAGCTCAAGAAACGCGTTGCATGCCCTGTGACGTCATCTCCCGTCGCCCAGAGTTCCTCGTGCGTTCCACGCCTCGGACTAACGCTCACGTCTCTACATCGGCCGGCTCTGCACATCTAATACAGCTAATGTTGTCTAATGTTGTCGATAACAACATGCAGCGATGTCAATTGTTGATAACGCTGTCAAGCGGCAAAAATTGACGTTACGGCTGTCCAGAGACAAAAATTGTCGATAACGACCTCCAGCGATGTCAATTTTCAATAACGCTGTCCAGCGATGTCAATTGTTGATAACGCCGTGCAGCGGCAAAAATTGACGATAACGACATCCAGCATCAAAAATTGTCGATAACGCTATCCAGCGATGTCAATTGTCGATAACGACCTCAAGCAATGAAAAATGACAATAATGCCGTCCAGCAAAGTCAACTGTCGATAACGCCGTCCAGCGATGTCAATTGTCGATAACAACCTCCAGTGAAAAAAATAGTCAATAACGACTTCCAGCAATGAAAAATCCCAATAACGGCGTCCAGCGATGTCAATTGTTGATAACGCCGTCCAGCGATGTCAATTGTCGATAACGACCTCCAGTGACAAAAATTGTTGGTAACACTGCCCAGCGACAAAAATTGACAATAATGACGTCCAGCAACTAAAATTGTCAATAACGCCGTCCAGCGATGTCAATTTTCGATAAAGCCGTCCAGCGATGTCAATCGTTGATAACGCTGCCAGTGACAAAAATGATCGATAACGCCGTCCAGTGATTTAAATTGTCGATAATGACCTCAAGCAACGAAGATTGTCAATAACGCCGTCCAGCGATGTCAATTGTCGTTAACGACCTCCAGTGAAAAAAATAGTCAATAACGACTTCCAGCGACGAAAAATCTCAATAACGGCGTCCAGCGATGTCAATTGTTGATAACGCTGTCCAGCGATGTCAATTGTCAATAATGACCTCCAGCAACGAAAATTGTCACTAACTCCATCCAGCGATGTCAATTGTTAACGGCCTCCAGCAATGAAAATTGTCAATAACGGCGTCCAGAGATGTCAATTGTCGATAATTGACCTACAGCGACAAAAATTGTCAATAACGACTTCCAGCAATGAAAATTCTCAATAACGCCGTCCAGCGCCAAAAATTGACGATAACGCCATCCAGCATCAAAAATTGTCGATAATGACGTCCAGCGATGTCAATTGTCCATAACGCCATCCAGCGATGTCAATTGTCCATAACGACCTCCAGCAGTGAAAATTGACAATAATGCCGTCCAGCGATGTCAATTGTCAATAACGACCTCTAGTGAAAAAAATTGTCCATAACAACATTCAGTGATGTCAATTGTTGATAACGCTGTCAAGCGGCAAAAATTTACGTTACGGCTGTCCAGAGACAAAAATTGTCGATAACGACCTCCAGTGATGTAAATTTTCAATAACGCCGTCCAGCGATGTCAATTGTTGATAACGCCGCGCAGCGACAAAAATTGACGATAACGCCATCCAGCATCAAAAATTGTCGATAACGCTATCCAGCGATGTCAATTGTCGATAACGACATCAAGCAATGAAAATTGACAATAATGCCGTCCAGTGATGTCAATTGTCGATAACGACCTCCAATGAAAAAAAATTAATAACGACTTCCAGCATCAAAAAATCTCAATAACGCCGTCCAGCGATGTCAATTGTTGATACTGCCGTCCAGCGACAAAAATTGACGATAACGCCATCCAGCATCAAATATTGTCGATAACGCCATCCAGCGCTGTCAATAAACGACCTCCAGCAATGAAAAGTCACAATAATGCCGTCCAGCGATGTCAATTGTCGATAACGCCTTCCAGCGATGTCAATTGTCAATAACGACCTCTAGTGACAAAAATTGTCGATAACAACATCCAGCGATGTCAATTGTTGATAACGGCGCGCAGCGTCAAAAATTGACGATAAAGCCATCCAGCATCAAAAATTGTCGATAACGCTATCCAGTGATGTCAATTGTCGATAACGACATCGAGCAATGAAAATTGACGATAACGCCATCCAGCATCAAAAATTGTCGATAACGCCGTCCAGAGATGTCAATTGTCGATAACCACCTCCAGTGAAAAAAATAGTCAATAACGACTTCCAGCAAAAAATCTCAAGAACGACGTCCAACGATGTCAGTTGTCAATAACGACCTCCAGTGACAAAAATTGTCGATAACAACATCCAGCGATGTCAATTGTTGATAACGCTGTCAAGCGACAAAAATTGACGTTACGGCTGTCCAGAGACAAAAATTGACGTTAACGGCCTCCAGCGATGTCAATTTTCAATAACGCCGCCCAGCGATGTCAATTGTTGATAACGCTGTGCAGCGTCAAAAATTGACGATAACGCCATCCAGCATCAAAAATTGTCGATAACGCTATCCAGCGATGTCAATTGTCGATAACGACATCAAGCAATGAAAATTGACAATAATGCCGTCCAGCGATGTCAATTGTCGATAACGCCGTCCAGCGAAGTCAATTGTTGATAACGACTTCCAGCAACAAATCTCAATAACGACCTCCAGCGATGTCAATTGTTGATAACACCGTCCAGCGTCAAAAATTGACGATAATGCCATCCAGCATCAAATATTGTCGATAACGCCATCCAGCGATGTCAATTGTCGATAACGAACTCCAGCAATGAAAATTGACAATAATGCCGTCCAGCGATGTCAATTGTCGATAACGCCGTCCAGCGATGTCAATTGTCGATAACCACCTCCAGTGAAAAAAATTGTCAATAACGACTTCCAGCAAAAAATCTCAATAACGACGTCCAGCGATGTCAGTTGTCGATAACGACCTCCAGTAACAAAAATTGTCGATAACGCCGCCCAGCAACAAAAATTGACGATAATGACGTCCAGCAACGATAATTGTCAATAACGCTGTCCAGCGATGTCAATTGTCAATAACGACCTCTAGTGACAAAAATTGTCGATAACAACATCCAGCGATGTCAATTGTTGATAACGCTGTCAAGCGACAAAAATTGACGTTACGGCTGTCCAGAGACAAATATTGTCTATTAATATTATTATATGTTATTATATATATATATATAGAAAGGCCAGTATGGTGGCCTGAAATTATGGGTGGAGCCCGGTGGTATTTAAGCAGCCGTTCGCCCATCCTTTCTCGTCGGTTCCAGTGCGCGATATCTGATACGTCAGATATCAAGGGCCGACTATCCAGACCAGACGCAGTGAGCCTGTTCGTCAGCTCCCGCGTTATTCGTCTCCAGTTTTTTGACAAACCGTCTCTCATCCATCAGCATCCGTAGGTTTTCGCCGTCGGAGTGTCGTTGTACCCGTCGAATTTGTCGCTACGCCTCGGGCCGGCTGTCGCAGGTAGGGCTTCGGCACCCTCTTTTCATTATATTTTCGATGTACCGTCATCATGCTTATACTCACGAGCCGCTCGGTCCTTTCATATCGAATGTTTTCGGTGGCCTCGTACGCATGTCACTATGTTCTACTTTCGATGTAGTCGTTATCATCATTCGACACGTTCGATTTCGCCACGTCAGGCGATTCATTCGCAGGTACGGCAGTCGAAACCGTTCAACTGCCCGAGCATTTCTATTTGTAGCGGTCGAATCGTTCGACTCACAGCCGACTGCTTGTTACGACGAGGCAAACAGTCCGCACGTTTCGCTTGGTCTACTCCAGTTCGAATATGTCTCTTCATTCATGCAATTGTGTTATGTGTCTCATTTTTATCTCGTTTCATTCATTTCAGTCCCAGTCATTTCTACTGTCTCAAAATCATTTCTGTCACTAGTCGCGCTCCGGCGCGAATCCTGTCGCACCTCCGGTGCACCGATTCGCTTTGAAGTGCCCCAGGGTTCGGCCTCATTTCTGTACATGCTCCAGAGACTGAATCACTCGCAGGATCACGCACGGTCCCCGATTCTTGTCTTTGTCATGGCATACCATTTCTGTCACTTATTACGCTCCAAATCGAGTCTTGTCGCATTCCTCTATGCACCGATTCGTTCTGGTGCGCCCAGCTGCTACGCCTCATTTCGGTACATGCCCCAGAGACGGATTCTCTTGTAAACCTACAGATCAGTCCTTGAATCCTGTCTCTGTCATGGGACATCATTTCTGTCACTTATTACACTCCAATTCGAATCCTGTCGCATATTGTTATGCACCGATTCATTCTGGTGTGCCCAGCTGCTACGCCTCATTTCAGTACATGCGCCAGAGACGGATTCTTTGTTGCTACCATCAGTCCAGTCGTTGATTCCTGTCTCTGTCATGGGATATCATTTCTGTCACTTATTACGCTCCGATTCGAATCTCGTTGCATTTATTGGATGCACCGATTCGTCCCGGTGTGCCCAGCTGCTACGCCTCATTTCAGTACATGCTCCAAAGACAGGATTCATCTGTTAGGTGCATGGGCTCGTCTTCTGATTCCAGTCTTTGTCATGGGTTTCATTTCACTTCACCTATCACGTTCCGGTACGAATCAATCACATTTACGATCCAATTCGTCCCGGCGTGCCCCAGGATTGGCCTCATTTCAGTACATGCTCCAGTTTCCGTTTCGTGCTCGGTCGCAAGTCTGTGGCATGGCGATTCGGATCTCTGTCATGGCAGATTTACTCATTTCACGGTCACATTTCGCTTCCCGCTTCGGGTCCAGTTGATTCTTCAATGTTGGATTCCTATCGGGGGGCCCTTGCTCGTCAGCCTCATTTCACAAAAAAAAAAAAAAAAAAAGAGGGGGGGAAATATATATATAATAAAGGGGGTAGGGGGGAAGAGAAGAGAAATTTCATCTGTTTTCTTTCATTGGTGTCATCTCATGTCTGAAGTCTCACCTCCACTGTTAGCTAGCCTTCATCAGGTGCGAGTCTCAAACAAAACTTCACCTTCATCTCCTCAGGTCAGTCGAGTTCAGTAGGTCCAGCCTGCACCTGGTCGGACGGTGCCTCCTTCGGTAAGCATAAATCATCTAGGGGGAAAACGCCCTTCAGCAAAAGCATCCTTCCTTAAAACAGGTATTTCTGTAGGAGTCTCCAACCAGTTATAATCCATGTCACCCCTTGTAGGTCCATATTAGGAGAAAACCCGGATCACAGGGCGTAGCCTCATCAGACCCACGTTCCGTTACCATGTCCCAGGCTGACAGCGAGGACCTCACGGCTCCATTATCCCCATCCGTTTCAGAAAATGGCAGTCAAAGGGCATTCAGAGCATGGACCATTCCCAGGCTCACAGCCGAGCTGAGACGCAGGGGCGTCCCCTTTCCAGCAACAGCCAGAAAGGCAGAGCTTTTCCGGCTCCTGTTTCCTCCCCCCGCGGTGGTGGAGGCTTCGGCTCAGCAGGCCTCATTGGGCTCCATCGCCTCCTCTATCTCGCAGCTCCACACCCTGGTGTCGTCCCTCACTACCTCGATGTCTGATCTACAGGGCCGAGTGGCCCTCCTCGAGACCCACCCCTCTGTTTCTCCGCCAGAGCCAGCATCCCAGCCAGCTGTTAGTCTTCCCGCAGGTATCTCCGGAGGTGCACCAATAGTGTACCCATCTCATTTGGTGTCAGCAAACATCAGAAAAGATATATTAGAGGGCAAGGACGTCAACTTGGCTTCTCTTCTGATCTCGATTCACGAGCTGGCAGAGAATAAGGCGTATACTTGGGGGGACGTATCAGTGGTCCTCAAGGCCAAGGATCCCAGACTAGACAGGAAACTCTCTATCACCGAGTTTTCCCTGGCCTTCGGCATGATGAGGGACATCATTTGCTCAGCCTCCCCTGGCAGAAGGGAGGAGCTAGATCGGTACCTCCATGTGGTAGTTGACCTGGGGTACAAGTACGGCGGGTTTTCATTCTATGACTATCACCGCTCCTTCTCCGCTAGAGCAGCTGCCAGGCTCTCCCAGTTCCAGACCCCTACGGACTGGAGCACCATGGACACCGAACTGTTTTGCCGCCACTTCGCGGGGCTACGGTCCCCTCTGTGTGCAATATGCCAGTCAGCAACACATACTGCGGCCTGGTGCGCTACCTCAGTGGCAGCCTCTCCCTTCGACGGTCCATCTACCTCGGGTACCGCTCAGGGCCTGCAAGCACCAGCTCGCCCGCCACAGACCGATAAGCTAGGGCGCCCAGTTAAGACCATGGGCGGTGCTCCGATCTGCAACAACTACAACAGCGGGTCGTGTAACTTCAGTCAGTGTAGGCTGCTCCATGTGTGCACCCAGTGCCATAGAGCTCACCCCCGGCTCATGTGTGAGGTCAAGCAGCTCAAAAGGTCCTGACTGAGCCGACTCAATGTCGCATGGCTTAGCGTCTACCTTTCCAGTCATCCTACCCCCTCACTGTCCACCTTCCTCGTCCAGGGCTTCACAGAAGGTTTTCACACTGGACTTGTCTCCCTCCCTCACTGCACGCATGAATGCCAGAACCTACGGTCAGCAGCCACGGATGAACTAGCCATCGACCAACTGCTGCAATCTGAGCTAGATCAGGACTTTGTCATCGGCCCTTTTGAACAGCCCCCTTTCAGCACCTGGCGAGTCAGCCCTATTGGGCTTGTCAAGGGCAAGTTCTCTAATAAACTCAGATTGGTTTATGATTTGTCAGCGCCTCATTCCTCCATGGTTCCCAGCCTCAATTCCCTTATTCCCTCTGAGGAATTCTCCCTTAAATATGCATCAGTAGACATGGCCATCCAGGCCATTCTTAAAACAGGCACAGGTACCTGGCTTTCCAAAGCCGACATCTCAAACGCTTTTAAACTTCTTCCCATCCATCCGTCCCTCTGGTGCTGGCATGGAATCAAGTGGAGGCAGCGGTACTACTTTGCCACTAAACTCACGTTCGGGTCCAAAAGTAGTCCTTGGCTCTTCGACACCTTCGCGCAGGCTCTTGCTTGGATCCTGTTACACGTAGCCCAGTGTCAGGAAGTCATTCATTATCTGGATGACTTCCTGCTGATAGAGCCACCCGGCTCTCCTCCACGAGATCTGGGTAAGTTGAGG
Organism: Lithobates pipiens; assembly: GCF_037356315.1. Lineage (NCBI taxonomy): Eukaryota > Metazoa > Chordata > Amphibia > Anura > Ranidae > Lithobates > Lithobates pipiens. The sequence goes on from NW_027507790.1 coordinate 223,238,163, forward strand.
GTAGTCTTCAACAATCTTAATGTCCCCATCGCCGAGCACAAGGTGGAGGGTCCGTCGCAGGCTATCACCTTCCTCGGGGTCAGCCTAGACACCAACACTATGCAGGCCAGCCTTCCCCCGGATAAACTGACCCGCATCAGGACGGTCATGAGGGACTTCACTCATGCCAGAACTTGTACCAAGAGACAACTTCAGTCCCTTCTTGGTATGCTTAATTTTGCTATGCGCATCACCCCCCAGGGGCGCTCGTTCGTGTCACGCCTGTTAGCCTTGTTATCCCACTCTCAGGACCCGGAGCAAGTACTCAGCCTGGATTCCGCGGCTATGGCAGACCTAGCCATGTGGGAGGAATTCTTATCTTCTTGGAACGGAGTGTCCCTGTTCGTCCCCTCCGTGTCCGCCCTTTCACCTCGGGTGGTGACCGACGCGGCGGCCTCCACTGGCTTTGCGGCGATCTTTGGCAACCTCTGGCTCGCAGCCCCCTGGCCTCCACAGATACTGGCTATTCCTGGCTTCACTGAAACGTCCTCCCTGTTTGAGCTATATCCCATTGTAGCCGCTGCACACACCTGGGGCCGCAGCTGGTCGGGCCAGACGGTGGTCTTTTCTACAGATAACCTGGCCACTGCGGAGATTGTTAATAAAGGCAGGTCCAGGTCGCTACAGATTATGTCCTTCCTGCGGCGACTGACCCAGCTCTCATTATTGTTTCAGTTCAACCTTCATTGTTCCTTTGTTCCCGGCAAATTTAATCAGGCGGCGGATGCTCTCTCCCGCTTTAACTTTGTTTCATTTTTTAATCAGGTACCCGGAGCCGAACCAACATCAGCAGCTATCCCGGACTGGTCTCAACTGATCTTGGATTAGCCCCACACTTGTCAGCAGCAACGCAACTCATCGATCACTCCCTCTCAGACAATACCCGCAAGGCCTATCAGTCGGCCTGGAGGGCCTTTAGTCGCTTCACATCATCTCACAATACAGAGTCCTCCCGGGTCAAACAAGTCCTTGCCTTCCTTTCCTACTGCCATTCGGACTTGGCATTATCCTTTAACACAATCCGCTTGTACTTGGCCGGGATACAACACTTCACGTCCCTCCAGGACCCTACCAAGCCCTCCTTATTTACCTTTCACGCCGTCCGGGCTCTCATGCGCGGCATTCAGAAACGTCGGCCAGTTTCCAGCGTCAAACGGCTGCCCATCACAGGCGAAGTGTTCAGGGACATGTCAGACATTTTGGCCTCTTCACCTTTCGGTCTCCATGTCAGTGTCGTCCTGCAAGCAGCCATACATCTGGCCTTCTACGGCTTCCTGCGCCCAGGCGAGTTTACCTGCAGTAGCCCCTCGGCACGTATGCTGTGCAAGCACCATCTAGTCAGGTTCGAGGACCACTTCATCTTGCACTTATCGGTTTCCAAGACACAGCAGCTTGGCCCAGGGACGGACATACATTTCTATAAGACCTACAACCGCTGGTGTCCGGTTACTGTCCTCTCCCGCTTGTTGACCCTTTTGGCCGATCAACCAGGGACTGGCCCACTTCTACCCTTTCACTCAAAACCTCTCAACGCAGCCCAGTTCATGGAGCATGTCAGGATACTCCTGGGCATCCTTCACCTCAATCCTGCGCACTACTCAGGACATTCGTTTCGCATCGGGGCAGCTTCAACGGCCTCCCGCCAAGGGGTCCCGGTCCATGTTATAAAAAAGTTGGGCAGATGGAAGTCCTCCTGTTTTGCACGTTACGTACCCAATCCGCGGATTGAGATGGCCCAGGCCTTTGTCAAGCTTACCCAGTAACAGTCTGTGTTCAATAAAATGCTTCCCCTACCTGAGTGTTTTGCCCCCTTATTTTGGTATACCGTACGTTAGACCAAGGCACACTTTCAGGTCCATTTCAAGTAAGCAAGTTTATGTTATCCTTGTCTGTCATCCTTATCCGTATCGGTCAGAGGGCTCTACACCATAAATAGAAAGGCCAGTATGGTGGCCTGAAATTATGGGTGGAGCCCGGTGGTATTTAAGCAGCCGTTCGCCCATCCTTCCTCGTCGGTTCCAGTGCGCGATACCCGCCCACCCGCCCCTTTTATCAGGCCTTTACTCTAGCACACTCCTCATATGAGTACTCATTTCACCCATTTCATATTTATTTCATTTTAAGGTATGCCCCCTTATTTTGGTATACCGTACGTTAGACCAAGGCACACTTTCAGGTCCATTTCAAGTAAGCAAGTTTATGTTATCCTTGTCTGTCATCCTTATCCGTATCGGTCAGAGGGCTCTACACCATAAATATATATATATAAAATTATATATATATATATATATATATATATATATATATATATTTTTTTTTTTTTTCCCTTTCATACAGTTGGCTTTACAGGAATAGTATATATTCCGTTGTCAAGTATCCTTTGTATCCATCTTGCTAATATTTACGAATTCCCACCCACTTTCATCCATTTTTCCTTTTTCATATATATTTTTTTTATTATTATTATTATTATTATTTTTTTATTATTATTATTATTATTATTTTTATATTTATTTTAATTTTTATTTATTCTTTTTTTATTTTTATATTTATATATATTTTTATTTTTATTTCCACATCCATCATTTTCATTTTTATTTCTTCTTCATTCTTATATTTTTATTTTTAGTTCCTTTTTTTTTTCTGTTTTTTTTCACTTGTGTTTTTTTCATTTGTTTCATTATTATCATTTTTCACTTTAGTTTCATTACTAACTCCTCTTACTTCACCACACATATATAAATAAATATATATACATGTCCATACATATATCTTGCACCACTCTTTCTCCCATTTACTCCTCTTCTTCCTGTTTCCATTGTATTTAGTTCTGTGTCCTCACAATATTATGGTCCCCCCGCATTGGTCCGTGCCTTATTAGTTCCTATGCCTGTATATTGGTTCCGGCATCCCCGCCCCCTTCCCCTCCCCTGTGTGCTATTTATACCCCTGCCCTGATT
>NW_027507790.1:223248661-223268661 GCF_037356315.1 Lithobates pipiens
CAAAAATTGTCAATAACGACTTCCAGCAATGAAAATTCTCAATAACGCCGTCCAGCATCAAAAATTGACGATAACGCCATCCAGCATCAAAAATTGTCGATAATGACGTCCAGCGATGTCAATTGTCCATAACGCCGTCCAGCGATGTCAATTGTCCATAACGACCTCCAGCAGTGAAAATTGACAATAATGCCGTCCAGCGATGTCAATTGTCAATAACGACCTCTAGTGAAAAAAATTGTCCATAACAACATTCAGTGATGTCAATTGTTGATAACGCCGTCAAGCGGCAAAAATTTACGTTACGGCTGTCCAGAGACAAAAATTGTCGATAACGACCTCCAGTGATGTAAATTTTCAATAACGCCGTCCAGCGATGTCAATTGTTGATAACGCCGCACAGCGACAAAAATTGACGATAACGCCATCCAGCATCAAAAATTGTCGATAACGCTATCCAGCGATGTCAATTGTCGATAACGACATCAAGCAATGAAAATTTACAATAATGCCGTCCAGTGATGTCAATTGTCGATAACGCCGTCCAGCGATGTCAATTGTCGATAACGACCTCCAATGAAAAAAAATTAATAACGACTTCCAGCATCAAAAAATCTCAATAACGCCGTCCAGCGATGTCAATTGTTGATACTGCCGTCCAGCGACAAAAATTGACGATAACGCCATCAAGCATCAAATATTGTCGATAACGCCATCCAGCGCTGTCAATAAACGACCTCCAGCAATGAAAAGTGACAATAATGCCGTCCAGCGATGTCAATTGTCGATAACGCCTTCCAGCGATGTCAATTGTCAATAACGACCTCTAGTGACAAAAATTGTCGATAACAACATCCAGCGATGTCAATTGTTGATAACGGCGCGCAGCGACAAAATTTGACGATAAAGCCATCCAGCATCAAAAATTGTCGATAACGCTATCCAGTGATGTCAATTGTCGATAACGACATCGAGCAATGAAAATTGACGATAACGCCATCCAGCATCAAAAATTGTCGATAACGCCGTCCAGAGATGTCAATTGTCGATAACCACCTCCAGTGAAAAAAATAGTCAATAACGACTTCCAGCAAAAAATCTCAATAACGACGTCCAACGATGTCAGTTGTCAATAACGACCTCCAGAGACAAAAATTGACGATAACGGCCTCCAGCGATGTCAATTTTCAATAACGCCGTCCAGCGATGTCAATTGTTGATAACGCTGTGCAGCGTCAAAAATTGACGATAACGCCATCCAGCATCAAAAATTGTCGATAACGCTATCCAGCGATGTCAATTGTCGATAACGACATCAAGCAATGAAAATTGACAATAATGCCGTCCAGTGATGTCAATTGTCGATAACGCCGTCCAGCGAAGTCAATTGTTGATAACGACTTCCAGCAACAAATCTCAATAACGACCTCCAGCGATGTCAATTGTTGATAACACCGTCCAGCGTCAAAAATTGACGATAATGCCATCCAGCATCAAATATTGTCGATAACGCCATCCAGCGATGTCAATTGTCGATAACGAACTCCAGCAATGAAAATTGACAATAATGCCATCCAGCGATGTCAATTGTCGATAACCACCTCCAGTGAAAAAAATTGTCAATAACGACTTCCAGCAAAAAATCTCAATAACGACGTCCAGCGATGTCAGTTGTCGATAACGACCTCCAGTAACAAAAATTGTCGATAACGCCGCCCAGCAACAAAAATTGACGATAATGACGTCCAGCAACGAAAATTGTCAATAATGCTGTCCAGCGATGTCAATTATCAATAACGACCTCTAGTGACAAAAATTGTCGATAACAACATCCAGCGATGTCAATTGTTGATAACGCTGTCAAGCGACAAAAATTTACGTTACGGCTGTCCAGAGACAAAAATTGTCTATTAATATTATTATATGTTATTATATATATATATATATATATATATAGAAAGGCCAGTATGGTGGCCTGAAATTATGGGAGGAGCCCGGTCGTGTATATAACCCGCCGTTCGCCCATCCTTCCTCGTCGGTTCCGGTGCGCGATACCTGATACGTCAGATATCAAGGGCCGACTATCCTAGACCAGACGCAGTGAGCCCGTTCGTGAGTTCCCGCGTTGTTCGTCTCCGTCTTGACCATCTTCCCGTTCATCAGCGTCCGTGGGTTTCGCCGTCGGAGTGTCGTCTTACCCATCGAATTTGTCGTTACACGTCGGGCCGGCTGTCGCAGGTAGGGCTTCGGCACCCCCCTTTTTTCAGTTCATGTATTACAATGTCCCATCTAACATTCCCTGAACTCACGAACCACTCGAATGTTTTACTGTGGCTCTCGTACTCATGTCACTGTTTCTACTTTCGACATAGTCGTTATCACCTTCGGTCGATCACGCCACGTCAGGCGATTCGTTCGCAGGTACATTCGAAACCGTTCGACTCCCCGAGCATTCTATTAGTATCGGTCGAATCGTTCGACTCACAGCCGACTGCTTGTTACGACAAAGCAAGCAGTCCGCACGTATCGCTTGGTCTGCTCCAGTTCAAAACATGTCTCATCATTCATGCAGTCGTGTCATGCATCTCGTTTCATCTCAGTTCAAGTCATTTCAGTCCCACTTATTTCTACCGTTTCAAATCATTTCTGTCACTAGCCGCGCTCCGGCGCGAATCTTGTCGCATCTCTGGTGCACCAATTCGCTTTGAAGTGCCCCAGGGTTCGGCCTCATTTCTGTACATGCTCCAGAGACTGAGTCACTTGCAGGTTCACGCACGGTCCCTGATTCTTGTCTTTGTCATGGCATACCATTTCTGTCACTTATTACGCTCCAATTCGAATCCTGTCGCATTCTTCTATGCACCGATTCGTCCTGGTGCGCCCAGCTGCTACGCCTCATTTCGGTACATGCGCCAGAGACGGATTCTTTGTAACCTACAGTCCAGTCGTTGAATCCTGTCTCTGTCATGGGATATCATTTCTGTCACTTATTACACTCCAGTTCAAATCCTGTCGCATTTTCATGCACCGATTCGTTCTGGTGTGCCCAGCTGCTACGCCTCATTTCAGTACATGCTCCAGAGTCGGATTCTTTGTTGTTTCCATCAGTCCAGTCGTTGAATCTTGTCTCTGTCATGGGATATCATTTCTGTCACTTATTACGCTCCGATTCGAATCCTGTTGCATTTATTTATGCACCGATTCGTCCCGGTGTGCCCAGCTGCTACGCCTCATTTCAGTACATGCTCCAAAGACGGGATTCATCTGGTAGGTTCATGGGCTTGTCTTCTGACTCCAGTCTTTGTCATGGGTTTCATTTCATTTCACCTATCACGTTCCGGTACGAATAGTCACATTCGTGGACCAAATCCGTCCCGGCGTGCCCCAGGAATGGCCTCATTTCAGTACATGCTCCAGAATCCGTTTCGTGCTCGGTCGCAAGTTCGTGGCATGGCGATTCGGATCTCTGTCATGGCAGATTCACTAATTTCACGGTCACTCATCGCTTCCCGCTTCTAGTCCAGTTGATTCTTCAATGTTGGATTTTATCGGGGGGCCCTTGCTCGTCAGCCTCATTCGCTATGGAGTTGTCAAAAAAAAAAAAAGAAAAAAAAAAATATAAATGGAAAAAAAATATATATAATAAAAGGGGAGAGAAAGGGGGAAAAGAAAAGGGAAGAGAAGAGAAGGTTCCGTTTCTTTCATTGTGTCGTTTCATCTCATGTCTAAATCTCACCTCCACTGTTAGCTAGCCGTTCGTCAGGTGGGAGTCTCAAACAAACTTCACCTTCATCTCCTCAGGTCAGTCGAGTTCAGTAGGTCCAGCCTGCACCTGGTCGGACGGTGCCTCCTTAGGTAAGCATAATCATCTGGTAGGAGATGCTCTTCAGCACAATCATCCTTCTTTAAAAAAAAAAAAAAAAAAAGAAAAATGTATTTTCGTTAGGAGTCTCCAACCAGTTTGTAATCCATGTCACCCCTATAGGTCCATATTAGGAGAAAACCCGGATCAGAGGGCTAGTAGCCTCGCCAGACCCGCATTCTGCCACCATGTCCCAGGCTGGCAGCGAGGACCTCACGGCTCCATTATCTCCATCTGTTGTCTCAGAGAATGGCAGCCAAAGGGCCTTCAGAGCGTGGACCATTCCCAGGCTCACAGCCGAGCTAAGACGCAGGGGCGTGCCCTTTCCAGCAACAGCCAGAAAGGCCGAGCTTTTCAGGCTCCTGTTTCCTCCCCCTGCGGCGGTTGAGGCTTCTGCCCAGCAGGCCTCCCTGGGCTCCATCGCCTCCTCAATCTCACAGCTTCACACCCTGGTGTCGTCCCTCACAACCTCAATGTCAGAACTGCAGAGTCGAGTGGCCCTCCTCGAGACCCACCCCGCTGTTCCTCTGCCAATACCAGCATCCGAGCCAGTTGTTAATCCTCCCGCAGGTATCTCCGGATGTGCACCAATAGTGTACCCGTCCCATCTGGTGTCAGCTAACATCAGGAAGGACATCTTAGAGGGCAAAGACGTCAATTTGGCTTCTCTCCTCATCTCTATTCATGAGCTGGCAGAGAACAAGGCGTATACTTGGGGGGACGTATCAGTGGTCCTCAAAGCCAAGGATTCCAGACTGGACAGGAAACTCTCAATCACCGAGTTTACCTTGGCTTTCGGCATGATGAGGGACATCATTTGCTCAGCCTCCCCTGGCAGGAGGGAGGAGCTGGATCGGTACCTCCATGTGGTAGTTGACCTGGGTTACAAGTACGGCGGTTTTTCATTCTATGATTACCACCGCTCCTTTTCCGCTAAAGCAGCCGCCAGGCTCGCCCAGTTCCAGACACCTACGGACTGGAGCACCATGGATACCGAGCTGTTCTGCCGCCACTTCGCGGGGCTACGGTCCCCTCTGTGTGCGATCTGCCAGTCAGCAACTCATACTGCGGCTTGGTGCGCTAGCTCAGTGGCAGCCCCGCCCTTAGACGGTCCGTCTACCTCGAGTGCCGCTCAGGGCCTACAGGCACCGGCACGCCTGCCACAGACCGATAAGCTTGGGCGCCCAGTCAAAACCATGGGCGGTGCACCAATCTGCAACAATTACAACAGTGGGTCGTGCAATTTTAGCCAGTGTAGGCTGCTCCATGTGTGCACCCAGTGTCATAGAGCTCACCCCCGGCTGATGTGCGAGCTCAAGCCGCTCAAAAGGTCCTGACTAAGCCGGCTCAACATTTCATGGCTTAGTGTCTACCTCACCAGTCATCCTACCCCCTCACTATCCGCCTTCCTCGTCCAGGGCTTCACGCAAGGTTTTCATACTGGACTTGTCTCTCTCCCTCACATCACGCACGAATGCCAGAACCTACGGTCAGCAGCCACGGATGAACAAGCCATTGACCTACTGCTGCAATCTGAGCTAGACCAGGACTTTATCATCGGCCCTTTCGTACAGCCCCCATTTAACACCTGGCGAGTCAGCCCTATTGGGCTTGTCAAGGGCAAGTTCTCTAATAAACTCAGATTGGTTTATGATTTGTCAGCGCCTCATTCCTCTACGGTCCCCAGCCTCAATTCCCTTATCCCCTCTGAGGAGTTCTCCCTTAAGTATGCATCGGTAGACATGGCCATCCAGGTCATTCTTAAAACAGGCACAGGTACCTGGCTTTCTAAGGCCGACATCTCAAACGCCTTCAAGCTTCTTCCCATCCATCCATCCCTCTGGTGCTGGCATGGCATTAAGTGGAGGCAGCTGTACTACTTTGCCACTAAACTCACGTTCGGATCCAAGAGTAGTCCCTGGCTCTTCGACACTTTTGCGCAGGCTCTCGCATGGATCTTGCTGCACGTAGTCCAGTGTCAGGAAGTCATTCATTATCTGGATGACTTCCTGCTGATAGAGTCACCCGGCTCTCCTCCACGAGATCTGGGTAAGTTGAGGGCAGTCTTCAATAATCTTAATGTCCCCATTGCCGAGCATAAGGTGGAGGGGCCATCGCAGGCCATCACCTTTCTCGGGGTCAGCCTAGACACTAACACTATGCAGGCCAGCCTTCCCCCGGATAAACTGACCCGCATCAGGACGGTCCTGAGGGACTTCACCCGTGCCAGGACTTGTACCAAGAGACAGCTTCAATCCCTTCTTGGCATGCTTAACTTCGCCATGCGCATCATCCCTCAGGGGCGCTCGTTCGCGTCACGCCTGTTAGCCTTACTGTCCCACTCTCAGGACCCGGAGCAAGTACTCAGCCTGGATTCCGCAGCTATAGCAGACCTTGCCATGTGGGAGGAATTCCTATCTTCCTGGAATGGAGTGTCCCTGTTCGTCCCCTCCGTGTCCTCCCTTTCACCTCGGGTGGTGACCGACGCGGCGGCCTCCACGGGCTTTGCGGCGATCTTTGGCAACCTCTGGCTCGCAGCCCCCTGGCCTCCCCAGATACTGGCTATTCCTGGCTTCACTGAGACGTCCTCCCTGTTCGAGTTATATCCCATTGTAGCCGCTGCACACACGTGGGGCCGCAGCTGGTCGGGCCAGACGGTGGTTTTTTCTACAGATAACCTGGCCACTGCGGAGATCATTAATAAAGGCAGGTCCAGGTCTCTACAGATTATGTCCTTCCTGCGGCGACTGACCCAGCTCTCATTGTTGTTTCAGTTCAACCTTCATTATTCCTTTGTCCCCGGTAAATTTAATCAGGCGGCGGATGCCCTCTCCCGCTTTAACTTTGTTTCGTTTTTTGACCAGGTGCCCGGAGCCGGACCAACATCAGCAACTATCCCGGACTGGTCTCAACTGACCTTGGATTAGCCCCACACCTCTCAGCAGCAACTCAACTCATTGATCTCTCCCTCTCAAACAATACCCGCAAGGCCTATCAATCGGCCTGGAGGGCCTTTAGCCGCTTCGCGTCGTCTCACAGCACAGAGTCCTCCCGGGTCAAACAAGTCCTTGCCTTCATTTTTTACTGCCATTCGGAGTTGGCATTGTCTTTTAATACGATCCGGTTGTACTTGGCCGGGGTACAACATTTCACGTCCCTTCAGGACCCTACTAAGCCCTCCTTGTTCACTTACCACGCCGTCCGGGCTCTCATGCGCGGCATTCAGAAGCGTCCGCCGGTGTCCAGCACCAAACGGCTGCCTATCACGGGTGAAGTGTTCAGGGACATGTCAGATATTCTGGCCTCTTCACCTTTCGGTCTCCACGTTAGTGTCGTCCTGCAAGCAGCCATACATCTGGCCTTCTACGGCTTCTTGCGACCAGGCGAGTTTACCTGCAGTAGCCCCTCGGCACGCATGCTGTGCAAGCACCATCTAATCAGGTTCGAGGACCACTTCATCCTACACTTAGCGGTTTCCAAGACACAGCAGCTTGGCTCAGGCACGGACATACACTTCTATAAAGACCTACAACCGCTGGTGCCCGGTCACTGTTCTCACCCGCTTGTTGACCCTTTTGGCCGATCAACCAGGGACTGGCCCGCTTCTGCCCTTTCACACGAAACCTCTCAACGCAGCCCAGTTCATGGAACATGTCAGGATACTCCTGGGCATCCTTCACCTCAATCCTGCCCACTACTCTGGACATTCATTTCGTATCGGGGCAGCTTCGACGGCCTCCCGCCAAGGGGTCCCGGTCCATGTTATCAAAAAGTTGGGTAGATGGAAGTCCTCCTGTTTTGCCCGTTACATACCCAATCCGCAAGTCGAGATGGCCCAAGCCTTCGTCAAACTCACCCAGTAACAGTCTTGATTCAATAAAATGTTTTCCCTACCTGAGTGTTTTGCCCCCTTATTTTGGTATACCGTACGTTAGACCAGGGCACACTTTCAGGTCCATTTCAAGTAAGCGAGTTTATGTTATCCTTGTTTGTCATCCTTATCCGTATCGGTCAGAGGGCTCTACACCATAAATAGAAAGGCCAGTATGGTGGCCTAAAATTATGGGAGGAGCCCGGTCGTTTATATAACCCGCCGTTTGCCCATCCTTCCTCGTCGGTTCCGGTGCGCGATACCCGCCCACCCGCCCCTTTATCAGGGCTTTTCTCCAGCATACTCCTCATGTGAGTACTCATTTCACCATTTCATATTCATTTCATTTTAAGGTATGCCCCCTTATTTTGGTATACCGTACGTTAGACCAGGGCACACTTTCAGGTCCATTTCAAGTAAGCGAGTTTATGTTATCCTTGTTTGTCATCCTTATCCGTATCGGTCAGAGGGCTCTACACCATAAATATATATATATATATATATATATATATATATATATATATATAATTATATATATATATATATATATATATTTATTTATTTATTTATTTTTCCCTTTCATACAGTTGGCTTTACAGGAATAGTATATATTCCGTTGTCAAGTATCCTTTGTATCCATCTTGCTAATATTTAAGAATTCCCACCCACTTTCATCCATTTTTCCTTTTTCATATTTTTTTTTTTTTTATTATTATTATTATTATTTTTTTATTATTATTATTATTATTATTATTATTATTATTATTATTATTATTATTATTTTTATATTTATTTTAATTTTTATTTATTCTTTTTTTATTTTTATATTTATATATATATTTTTATTTTTATTTCCACATCCATCATTTTCATTTTTATTTCTTCTTCATTCTTATATTTTTATTTTTAGTTCCTTTTTTTTTCTGTTTTTTTTCACTTGTGTTTTTTTCATTTGTTTCATTATTATTATTTTTCACTTTAGTTTCATTACTAACTCCTCTTACTTCACCACACATATATAAATAAATATATATACATGTCCATACATATTATAAGGATTAACAAGTCTCCATTTTGTTATACTGTCATCCATTTTAAAACTTTGTATGACCAAGCTAGAATTCTAACTACTTTTGACATAGATGCTTGCTATTTGGAAAACATGCTGTTTTCCTTGAATGCCCTTGGCCGCGAGAGTTTGTACAGAGAAAGCCAAGATATGCAACTATCTTATATTGTCTATGACCTAGAACGTCTGGACCACAGACTATTAGCACAATATTGTTGAATATTGTTAAATATCGTAGTCTTATTCTTATCTCGTGTGAAGGTTAATGACGTGCTTTGCCGTGAAGACAATTTCTGCTTATTTTGCTTGTTCTGTCAATAAACCTGTTACTAGGAAAAGCTTGGTGTATAGCTACGAGCGCATCCCTGATTGGCTACTCCACAGGGCGCCACCCCAACTGTTTCAGCATATAACCTGTTGTATTCAAAACATTAAATTGTAATCATTATTCGCATACATCTCGTGTATGAGTTTTGGTTATCTCACCGGTGAATGGGACTCCCAAGTACATCCAGACCACGGCCTAGGAAAGATAGGAAAAGGGAAATCGAGCACCTAACAGAGCAAGGACCTACCTTTACAGCTGGTACCAGAAGTGGGGTCATCGATTCGGCAGGTGAGTGACTACTGATTTATTTACCTTATTGGTGAGGATCTTTTGGTGTCACTCATACTGCCGCGGTGACCGCCATGTGCGGGACCTGTATTGCTGCTGTGCCTCCGCGGTGGGCTAGGCTGGCCCATCGGGAGAAGTAGAGGGCTCGTACCTAAAAAAAGAGAGTCCGGCTAGGTTGGCCTGACTTAAAACTATTAAGTAAAATAGATTAAAGGAGAGTCCGGCTAGGTTGGCCTGACTTAAAACTATTAAGTAAAATAGATTAAAGAGAAACATTACAGGGAAGGGAAGCAATAGATTGCGCCCTCCCCAAATAAGGTCGGATGTTCAAGGGACGCCCGAAGGGTAATTTGATCAAATCAAACACAGTGCACATTTTATCTAGTCATATAAAACGATTGTATGTGATTTAGTTGTTCATATTTTTCATTTTATCTGGTCATGTAAAACGATTGTATGTGATTTAGTTGTTCATATTTTTCATTTTATCTGGTCATGTAAAACGATTGTATGTGATTCAGTTGTTCATGTTTTTCTTTCCAGGTTACGTAAGTATTTCAAACTTGCCTTTTCAATAGTTTTTTTTGTATTTTGCTGTTCTTTCAATGTCGTTACCTTGTGATCCAGATTGCTGTGAAATTGTTAACCCTTGCCCTCACTGTACTGTTGGTTTATTGTTTCTTAAACAAATTGATATCCTGATATTGATAGCCACTCGCCCAGGGGGATATTCCACTAGACTAGGAGAACGCCCCGTGTACCCCCAGGACGAAACATCTCCCGTTGTCACGCTAGTCAGAATAAACCTGCATAGCCCAGTCAGTGAATCCCACCTCCTTGCTTTACATTCCCTGGAAGAAGTTCAACAACAGGTGATTCGTGCCACTGGCTGCTATCACCTCTGCCCCCTTACCAAGCATCTCATAACACCCCCCCATAATGGGGAATATTGTAGGCAAAGACGGGACCCCTTATGAACAACCTACTCCCTATCAGTATGTGCAGACTATAGTGCCCGGTCCCTATGTAGAACCATTTTGGAGTCAGGTTAGGGAAAGGTGCCAGCAATTAGGGATCCATGATATAGGTCCCGCGGGCCCCTGCAACACAGAAGATTGGCATGTAGTAAAAAAGATTTGTCAGTTACATAAGCACTCATACCCCCCCGGGAAGTGGGATGTAGATTACATGAAAAAATCTTGCAAGATATGGGAAGCCCCTCTAAAAATTTATAAAAAAAAACATGCCAAAAATCATGCCCTCACAGAAGGAAAACCAATACCCTCGGCCCCTATAACCACACCCCTGAATGCCCCAGAAATACCCCCTCCTTATGTCCTTGTCAAAACTGACGAGGGCGAGGTTGCCCAGGCCTTGGCCATCTACCCCAGCTTTGGGGTAGACATGGCTGCCATATCCGCTGCACTGTACAACGCCTCCACCCCGCACCAAAGACAACTCTGGGACAGGGAATCCCAAGCCAAAAGTGGTGGAATGGACGGAGGAAATGTTACACTCATTTAACACCCTCCTCTCCTCCCTTGCCTCCGCCCCGGCCTTAGGACTAGTGGACTACAGGAAAACTTTTTATCTATATTGTGTAGTTAATGGATCTGCCTTTGCAGCAGTTCTTGCCCAAGAGCACGGTAATTCTTACCGACCGGTGGCTTTCCTTTTAAAGAAACTCCCACTCCAGGTCTAGGGCATGCCTGCTTGCCTCCAGAACATGGCCGCATGTGCCATGGCCATTCAAGAAGCCAACAAGTTAGTTCTGGGACACCCCCTAACTGTATACACTACCCACTCAGTCACCCACCTTATCCAAAACCTCAATACACAACATATGACCACCCAAAGAGCCAGCGGGTATGAAATCATTCTTCTAAACACCTCCAATCTGACCATCAAACACACTTCTGACACCTCCCCCATCCTCAGGCTATTACATTCTCTGCTCAAACTCATGAATTATGGTGAACCATCCAAAATGCATGACTGCACAAAAGTGTTGGACCAAGTCACCTCCCCACGTAGGGACTTAACAGACGTACCTCTGGCCGGTGCAGAGGAAGTTTTTGTGGACGGCAGTTGCTCGCGCCCTTCGGATTCCACTTTCCTGACAGGATACGCGGTAGTACAACTCCCAGATCTGGTTCTGGAGGCTAAGCCACTTCCGCCTTCCTCGGCACAGGTCGCGGAACTGGTAGCCCTCACCAGAGCATGTATCCTGTTCACAAATAGGGATGTCAATATTTACACTGACAGTCGATACGCCTTCGGCGTGGTTCACGATTTCGGGGTGATCTGGGCTAACAGGGGGTTTAGAACGGCTGACAACAAAATTATAGCCAACAAGGAGCATATCCTGGCCCTTCTCCAGGCTATATTACTGCCCAAACATTTGGCGATTATTAAAGTCAAGGCTCACACCACCACTGGTAGCTACATTGCCCGAGGCAACGCCCTTGCGGATAGATGCGCTTGAGCGGCGGCAAATTCCTCCACACATCCACCCGCCCCTACCACGATATTTTTCCAACAAGATTTTTCAGCGCCAGATTTCCCCTCAGTTGCAGCCCAAATCCAATCCATGGCCACAGACGCTGATGTCCTTTTCTGGGTCCAGCAAGGATTGTCGAAAGACCAAAGAGGCCTTTGGACAAATGGAGGGGTCATTGGGATCCCTGAAGCCAGCTCGGCCCTCATCCTTTCCTACCTGCATGGTCCCGGACATATAGGGTCCCAACCCTTGCAACAGCTGTATGAAAAAACTTTCTGCACAGTTAATCTAAAGAACCATGCAAACACCCTAACAAAGTCATGCCTCACATGCGCTCAAAACAACACGCAGGGTAAGCGACATGGTATACACGGCCAGTTGCCCCCACCCCTAGGCCCACTACAGGACCTACAAATAGACTTCACCCACATGCCCAAACAAAAGGGAAGCATCAAATGCCTGTGCGTTATCGTTGACAAATGGTCAGGATGGGTGGAGGCGGTCCCCTGCACTGGGGAAACAGCTAAAATAGCGGCAAGGGCTCTCCTTAATCATTGGGTATGTAGGTTTGGCATACCAGCCACCATTTGGTCAGACCAGGGCCCGGCTTTTACTTCAGATATGACACGAGAATTGGCAAGGTGCCTGGGAATACAGTGGAAACTTCACATTCCCTATCATCCCCAAAGCGCAGGAGTGGTAGAAAGAATGAACAGGAATATAAAGGACAAACTAAAAAAGGCCACAGGAGGAACGTTAAAAAACTGGATAGATTTCCTTCCAGGAATATTGTTCCAAATCCGAACCACCCCCCACTCTAGGACACGTTTGTCACCATTTGAAATCCTAATGGGTGTCCCAGCACAAACACAACTAAAAGCATTAGATGCACAGACTGACATTAACATATATTCTTTACAGGAAGAGTACGTGAAACATCTGGTAAGTACAATAGAAGAACATAATGAACAAGTTGCTGTCACCTTTTCTCCTCTTCCAACAGAACCTACTCACCCATTCATCCCGGGGGATAAAGTGTTGATCAAGCAGCTTGCCCAACGGAAGCACGTGGGGCCCATCTACTCCGGTCCATGGAACGTGGAGAAGGTCTCCAGGACTGCTGTCCTCACAGACTACACCCCTCAGTGGATCCATGCCAGCAGACTAAAAAAATGCCCCGAACCTCCACCGACTCCAGAACACCCCCAGAGGACACTTGCCCAAGACCAACAGGAGGACGCCACCACCAAAGGGACCCCAGAGACGAACCTACAGACCCTCCAGGAACAGTTTGTCAGAATCTCCCTGGACTTTCCTCCTCCTCCCACCAGCTCGGACTGAAGTCTTTGCAAAAAGAAAGAGACAGGGGCTTAGAAGATCAGTATGTACTACACACCATTTTGCTCTGGTCGATAGTATTGACTTTTGTGTTTTTTTCTATAGTCATGATGACATGTATCATGACAGGGTCATGTGGGTTTACAAGAAGCCCAAAAGGTACTGAGAATCGATCACTAGACAGAAGAGCATTAGTTCCGAGGCCCAGTAATAATAATAATAACAAAGGTTTAGGAGTAATGGTAGCACGGAACGAACTACCCCCCCAGGACAGTAAAACGTTTTCTTTAGCCCCAACAATACCACATCATTTTTTATGGCAATACGCGTTTGGTCAAGTAATGGGAAAAGGGGCACCCTGTTGGGTGTGCTCCCACATGGGAACGGGTAGGAATCAAATTCCAGTAGTGGGAATCCCCCTCCCAGTAGAGGACCTGTTTAACGAGACGACACAAGACCATATGGCCAATATAACGACCAGACCCTCCCCCCTTATTTTCTCTGGTTTCACACAACCCCCATCCTTCTGTTTCCTAAATGGAGCTTGGAAAGAAAATGGGGAAATCCCCAATGGCCAATTCTGTAGAAACACACTAGTAAATCTTACCCTTAGAGACTTAGGGAAGTTTCTGCGGGATGGGACGTTTGACATCCAGGGGTTGAATACTTCCACCATTGGAGATAGTGACGAAAGGATAGGGAACATGTCTTTATATAACATAATGGACTGTGTACTATCATCAGAAACATTTGACGATACTGACCTAAAAGACTGGTTAGAGTCCTACCACATGAATGATACTTTACTAGAGTACAGTAGCACCGCGAGTTTAGGAGATTGGTTATGCCTAGTTGGACTCCGGTCAGGCATATCCCAACCCCCTGATATAATACCAGCACCTCATCTGCCTCATGGATGGATGGTGTGTTGCGGTCTAATATGTCACACCACCATACCTTACCCTCTAGATTCCTCTACAGGTGGTTGGTGCACCATTGCCAGGATGGTACCATATATGGGTATAGCCTCTGACAATCAGTACATCAAAATGACCCCTGCCCATGGGCATTTAGAGTTCGGGAGGGCTAAGAGACAAGTAACATCATGGTGGGAAAAATTAGCCGCCTCCATTGGAAGCCCGGGAATGTGGAATGCCCTAGATAAAATAGATCTTTTTGCTGAAATAATCTCTGGGGTAGTGAACTCTACTTCCAGAGATGTTTCTCTGCTAAACGAAGAAACTCGGAAGATCCGAACTGTGCAGGAACTGATAAAAATGAGGCAGGAACAACTTTTGGCCGCCATCACTGGGATTTGTAACCTCATGGCCAATTCGGAGATGTGTTGCACCTTCATACACAACTTCACCGTTCCTGTGGAAAGTCTGTCGGTACCCGATTATTACGATATTATCAAAAGCCATTCAGCCCAAAGACAGACCCTCCTACAGAAAGCAAAAAACTTGGGAGATGATTGGAACCTTTTCTCGGGTACAGGAGGGTGGTTTGGAGGTATTTGGGGGGGCATACTGGGATTTTTTTAAGAAAATATTTCTCGTATTAGTGATGATAGTGTTGTTGATAGTAATGTTCTATGTGATCGCCAAATGCTGCTGCATAGCAGCCTCCAAGGTTTCCCATCCAACAATAGCAACCAAGCCCAATGACGAAGAGAAAGCACTTATGGCTTTTTCCAAGAATGTCTGGTATAGAGGATGATCGATAACTTCGTGCCAAAGTTATGATCACAGGAGGGATTATAAGGATTAACAAGTCTCCATTTTGTTATACTGTCATCCATTTTAAAACTTTGTATGACCAAGCTAGAATTCTAACTACTTTTGACATAGATGCTTGCTATTTGGAAAACATGCTGTTTTCCTTGAATGCCCTTGGCCGCGAGAGTTTGTACAGAGAAAGCCAAGATATGCAACTATCTTATATTGTCTATGACCTAGAACGTCTGGACCACAGACTATTAGCACAATATTGTTGAATATTGTTAAATATCGTAGTCTTATTCTTATCTCGTGTGAAGGTTAATGACGTGCTTTGCCGTGAAGACAATTTCTGCTTATTTTGCTTGTTCTGTCAATAAACCTGTTACTTGGAAAAGCTTGGTGTATAGCTACGAGCGCATCCCTAATTGGCTACTCCACAGGGCGCCACCCCAACTGTTTCAGCATATAACCTGTTGTATTCAAAACATTAAATTGTAATCATTATTCGCATACATCTCGTGTATGAGTTTTGGTTATCTCACCGGTGAATGGGACTCCCAAGTACATCCAGACCACGGCCTAGGAAAGATAGGAAAAGGGAAATCGAGCACCTAACAGAGCAAGGACCTACCTTTACACATATATCTTGCACCACTCTTTCTCCCATTTACTCCTCTTCTTCCTGTTTCCATTGTATTTAGTTCTGTGTCCTCACAATATTATGGTCCCCCCGCATTGGTCCGTGCCTTATTAGTTCCTATGCCTGTATATTGGTTCCGGCATCCCCGCCCCCTTCCCCTCCCCTGTGTGCTATTTATACCCCTGCCCTGATTCCAAGAGCCCAGCTTGATAAAGGAGCGCAGCCGTCCTGTCATACACGGTGTTGCCAGCTCAAGAAACGCGTTGCATGCCCTGTGACGTCATCTCCCGTCGCCCAGAGTTCCTCGTGCGTTCCACGCCTCGGACTAACGCTCACGTCTCTACATCGGCCGGCTCTGCACATCTAATACAGCTAATGTTGTCTAATGTTGTCGATAACAACATGCAGCAATGTCAATTGTTGATAACGCTGTCAAGCGGCAAAAATTGACGTTACGGCTGTCCAGAGACAAAAATTGTGGATAACGACCTCCAGCGATGTCAATTTTCAATAACGCTGTCCAGCGATGTCAATTGTTGATAACGCCGTGCAGCGGCAAAAATTGACGATAACGACATCCAGCATCAAAAATTGTCGATAACGCTATCCAGCGATGTCAATTGTCGATAACGAACTCCAGCAATGAAAATTGACAATAATGCCATCCAGCGATGTCAATTGTCGATAACGCCGTCCAGCAATGTCAATTGTCGATAACCACCTCCAGTGAAAAAAATTGTCAATTAACGACTTCCAGCAAAAAATCTCAATAACGACGTCCAGCGATGTCAGTTGTCGATAACGACCTCCAGTAACAAAAATTGTCGATAACGCCGCCCAGCAACAAAAATTGACGATAATGACGTCCAGCAACGAAAATTGTCAATAACGCTGTCCAGCGATGTCAATTGTCAAGAACGACCTCTAGTGACAAAAATTGTCGATAACAACATCCAGCGATGTAAATTGTTGATAACGCTGTCAAGCGACAAAAATTGACGTTACGGCTGTCCAGAGACAAAAATTGTCTATTAATATTATTATATGTTATTATATATATATATATATATATATATATTTTTTTTTTTTATTTTTTTTTTTCCCTTTCATACAGTTGGCTTTACAGGAATAGTATATATTCCGTTGTCAAGTATCCTTTGTATCCATCTTGCTAATATTTACGAATTCCCACCCACTTTCATCCATTTTTCCTTTTTCATATATTTTTTTTTTATTATTATTATTATTATTTTTTATTATTATTATTATTATTTTTATATTTATTTTAATTTTTATTTATTCTTTTTTTATATTTATATATATTTTTATTTTTATTTCCACATCCATCATTTTCATTTTTATTTCTTCTTCATTCTTATATTTTTATTTTTAGTTCCTTTTTTTTTTTTCTGTTTTTTTTCACTTGTGTTTTTTTCATTTGTTTCATTATTATCATTTTTCACTTTAGTTTCATTACTAACTCCTCTTACTTCACCACACATATATAAATAAATATATATACATGTCCATACATATATCTTGCACCACTCTTTCTCCCATTTACTCCTCTTCTTCCTGTTTCCATTGTATTTAGTTCTGTGTCCTCACAATATTATGGTCCCCCCGCATTGGTCCGTGCCTTATTAGTTCCTATGCCTGTATATTGGTTCCGGCATCCCCTCCCCCTTCCCCTCCCCTGTGTGCTATTTATACCCCTGCCCTGATTCCAAGAGCCCAGCTTGATAAAGGAGCGCAGCCGTCCTGTCATACATGGTCTTGCCAGCTCAAGAAACGCGTTGCATGCCCTGTGACGTCATCTCCCGTCGCCCGGAGTTCCTCGTGCGTTCCACGCCTCGGACTAACGCTCACGTCTCTACATCGGCCATCTGCACATCTAATACAGCTAATGTTGTCGATAACAACATGCAGCGATGTCAATTGTTGATAACGCTGTCAAGCGGCAAAAATTGACGTTACGGCTGTCCAGAGACAAAAATTGTCGATAACGACCTCCAGCGATGTCAATTTTCAATAACGCTGTCCAGCGATGTCAATTGTTGATAACGCCGTGCAGCGGCAAAAATTGACGATAACGACATCCAGCATCAAAAATTGTCGATAACGCTATCCAGCGATGTCAATTGTCGATAACGAACTCCAGCAATGAAAATTGACAATAGTGCCACCCAGCGATGTCAATTGTCGATAACGCCGTCCAGCGATGTCAATTGTCGATAACCACCTCCAGTGAAAAAAATTGTCAATAACGACTTCCAGCAAAAAATCTCAATAACAACGTCCAGCGATGTCAGTTGTCGATAACGACCTCCATTAACAAAAATTGTCGATAACGCCATCCAGCAACAAAAATTGATGATAATGACGTCCAGCAACGAAAATTGTCAATAACGCTGTCCAGCGATGTCAATTGTCAAGAACGACCTCTAGTGACAAAAATTGTCGATAACAACATTCAGCGATGTCAATTGTTGATAACGCTGTCAAGCGACAAAAATTGACGTTACGGCTGTCCAGAGACAAAAATTGTCTATTAATATTATTATATGTTATTTTATATATATATATATATATATATATATATATATATTTTTTTTTTTTTTTTTTTTCCCTTTCATACAGTTGGCTTTACAGGAATAGTATATATGACGTTGTCAAGTATCCTTTGTATCCATCTAGCTAATATTTACGAATTCCCACCCACTTTCATCCATTTTTCCTTTTTCATATATTTTTTTTTTTATTATTATTATTATTATTCTTTTTTTTATTATTATTATTATTATTTTTATATTTATTTTAATTTTTATTTATTCTTTTTTTATTTTTATATTTATATATATTTTTATTTCCACATCCATCATTTTCATTTTTATTTCTTCTTCATTCTTATATTTTTATTTTTAGTTCCTTTTTTTTTTGTTTTTTTTCACTTGTGTTTTTTTCATTTGTTTCATTATTATCATTTTTCACTTTAGTTTCATTACTAACTCCTCTTACTTCACCACACATATATAAATAAATATATATACATGTCCATACATATATCTTGCACCACTCTTTCTCCCATTTACTCCTCTTCTTCCTGTTTCCATTGTATTTAGTTCTGTGTCCTCACAATATTATGGTCCCCCCGCATTGGTCCGTGCCTTATTAGTTCCTATGCCTGTATATTGGTTCCGGCATCCCCGCCCCCTTCCCCTCCCCTGTGTGCTATTTATACCCCTGCCCTGATTCCAAGAGCCCAGCTTGATAAAGGAGCGCAGCCGTCCTGTCATACACGGTCTTGCCAGCTCAAGAAACGCGTTGCATGCCCTGTGACGTCATCTCCCGTCGCCCAGAGTTCCTCGTGCGTTCCACGCCTCGGACTAACGCTCACGTCTCTACATCGGCCGGCTCTGCACATCTAATACAGCTAATGTTGTCTAATGTTGTCGATAACAACATGCAGCGATGTCAATTGTTGATAACGCTGTCAAGCGGCAAAAATTGACGTTACGGCTGTCCAGAGACAAAAATTGTCGATAACGACCTCCAGCGATGTCAATTTTCAATAACGCAGTCCAGCGATGTCAATTGTTGATAACGCCGTGCAGCGGCAAAAATTGACGATAATGACATCCAGCATCAAAAATTGTCATTAACGCTATCCAGCGATGTCAATTGTCGATAACGACCTCAAGCAATGAAAATTGACAATAATGCCGTCCAGCAAAGTCAACTGTCGATAACGCCGTCCAGCGATGTCAATTGTCGATAACAACCTCCAGTGAAAAAAATAGTCAATAACGACTTCCAGCAATGAAAAATCCCAATAACGGCGTCCAGCGATGTCAATTGTTGATAACGCCGTCCAGCGATGTCAATTGTCGATAACGACCTCCAGTGACAAAAATTGTTGGTAACACTGCCCAGCGACAAAAATTGACAATAATGACGTCCAGCAACTAAAATTGTCAATAACGCCGTCCAGCGATGTCAATTTTCGATAAAGCCGTCCAGCGATGTCAATCGTTGATAACGCTGCCAGTGACAAAAATGATCGATAACGCCGTCCAGTGATTTAAATTGTCGATAATGACCTCAAGCAACGAAGATTGTCAATAACGCCGTCCAGCGATGTCAATTGTCGTTAACGACCTCCAGTGAAAAAAATAGTCAATAACGACTTCCAGCGACGAAAAATCTCAATAACGGCGTCCAGCGATGTCAATTGTTGATAACGCCGTCCAGCGATGTCAATTGTCAATAATGACCTCCAGCAACGAAAATTGTCACTAACTCCATCCAGCGATGTCAATTGTTAACGGCCTCCAGCAATGAAAATTGTCAATAACGGCGTCCAGAGATGTCAATTGTCGATAA
>NW_027507790.1:223273661-223291161 GCF_037356315.1 Lithobates pipiens
CCGTCCAGCGATGTCAATCGTTGATAACGCTGCCAGTGACAAAAATGATCGATAACGCCGTCCAGTGATTTAAATTGTCGATAATGACCTCAAGCAACGAAGATTGTCAATAACGCCGTCCAGCGATGTCAATTGTCGTTAACGACCTCCAGTGAAAAAAATAGTCAATAACGACTTCCAGCGACGAAAAATCTCAATAACGGCGTCCAGCGATGTCAATTGTTGATAACGCCGTCCAGCGATGTCAATTGTCAATAATGACCTCCAGCAACGAAAATTGTCACTAACTCCATCCAGCGATGTCAATTGTTAACGGCCTCCAGCAATGAAAATTGTCAATAACGGCGTCCAGAGATGTCAATTGTCGATAATTGACCTACAGCGACAAAAATTGTCAATAACGACTTCCAGCAATGAAAATTCTCAATAACGCCGTCCAGCGACAAAAATTGACGATAACGCCATCCAGCATCAAAAATTGTCGATAATAACGTCCAGCGATGTCAATTGTCCATAACGCCGTCCAGCGATGTCAATTGTCCATAACGACCTCCAGCAGTGAAAATTGACAATAATGCCGTCCAGCGATGTCAATTGTCAATAACGACCTCTAGTGAAAAAAATTGTCCATAACAACATTCAGTGATGTCAATTGTTGATAACGCTGTCAAGCGGCAAAAATTTACGTTACGGCTGTCCAGAGACAAAAATTGTCGATAACGACCTCCAGTGATGTAAATTTTCAATAACGCCGTCCAGCGATGTCAATTATTGATAACGCCGCACAGCGACAAAAATTGACGATAACGCCATCCAGCATCAAAAATTGTCGATAACGCTATCCAGCGATGTCAATTGTCGATAACGACATCAAGCAATGAAAATTGACAATAATGCCGTCCAGTGATGTCAATTGTCGATAACGCCGTCCAGCGATGTCAATTGTCGATAACGACCTCCAATGAAAAAAAATTAATAACGACTTCCAGCATCAAAAAATCTAAATAACGCCGTCCAGCGATGTCAATTGTTGATACTGCCGTCCAGCGACAAAAATTGACGATAACGCCATCCAGCATCAAATATTGTCGATAACGCCATCCAGCGCTGTCAATAAACGACCTCCAGCAATGAAAAGTGACAATAATGCCGTCCAGCGATGTCAATTGTCGATAACGCCTTCCAGCGATGTCAATTGTCAATACGACCTCTAGTGACAAAAATTGTCGATAACAACATCCAGCGATGTCAATTGTTGATAACGGCGCGCAGCGTCAAAAATTGACGATAAAGCCATCCAGCATCAAAAATTGTCGATAACGCTATCCAGTGATGTCAATTGTCGATAACGACATCGAGCAATGAAAATTGACGATAACGCCATCCAGCATCAAAAATTGTCGATAACGCCGTCCAGAGATGTCAATTGTCGATAACCACCTCCAGTGAAAAAAATTGTCAATAACGACTTCCAGCAAAAAATCTCAAGAACGACGTCCAACGATGTCAGTTGTCAATAACGACCTCCAGTGACAAAAATTGTCGATAACAACATCCAGCGATGTCAATTGTTGATAACGCTGTCAAGCGACAAAAATTGACGTTACGGCTGTGCAGAGACAAAAATTGACGATAACGGCCTCCAGCGATGTCAATTTTCAATAACGCCGTCCAGCGATGTCAATTGTTGATAACGCTGTGCAGCTTCAAAAATTGACGATAACGCCATCCAGCATCAAAAATTGTCGATAACGCTATCCAGCGATGTCAATTGTCGATAACGACATCAAGCAATGAAAATTGACAATAATGCCGTCCAGCGATGTCAATTGTCGATAACGCCGTCCAGCGAAGTCAATTGTCGATAACGACTTCCAGCAACAAATCTCAATAACGACCTCCAGCGATGTCAATTGTTGATAACACCGTCCAGCGTCAAAAATTGACGATAATGCCATCCAGCATCAAATATTGTCGATAACGCCATCCAGCGATGTCAATTGTCGATAACGAACTCCAGCAATGAAAATTGACAATAATGCCGTCCAGCGATGTCAATTGTCGATAACGCCGTCCAGCGATGTCAATTGTCGATAACCACCTCCAGTGAAAAAAATTGTCAATAACGACTTCCAGCAAAAAATCTCAATAACGACGTCCAGCGATGTCAGTTGTCGATAACGACCTCCAGTAACAAAAATTGTCGATAACGCCGCCCAGCAACAAAAATTGACGATAATGACGTCCAGCAACGAAAATTGTCAATAACGCTGTCCAGCGATGTCAATTGTCAAGAACGACCTCTAGTGACAAAAATTGTCGATAACAACATCCAGCGATGTAAATTGTTGATAACGCTGTCAAGCGACAAAAATTGACGTTACGGCTGTCCAGAGACAAAAATTGTCTATTAATATTATTATATGTTATTATATATATATATATATATATATATATATATATATATATATATATATATATATATATATATATATATTTTTTTTTTTTTTCCCTTTCATACAGTTGGCTTTACAGGAATAGTATATATTCCGTTGTCAAGTATCCTTTGTATCCATCTTGCTAATATTTACGAATTCCCACCCACTTTCATCCATTTTTCCTTTTTCATATATTTTTTTTTTATTATTATTATTATTATTTTTTATTATTATTATTATTATTTTTATATTTATTTTAATTTTTATTTATTCTTTTTTTATATTTATATATATTTTTATTTTTATTTCCACATCCATCATTTTCATTTTTATTTCTTCTTCATTCTTATATTTTTATTTTTAGTTCCTTTTTTTTTTTCTGTTTTTTTTCACTTGTGTTTTTTTCATTTGTTTCATTATTATCATTTTTCACTTTAGTTTCATTACTAACTCCTCTTACTTCACCACACATATATAAATAAATATATATACATGTCCATACATATATCTTGCACCACTCTTTCTCCCATTTACTCCTCTTCTTCCTGTTTCCATTGTATTTAGTTCTGTGTTCTCACAATATTATGGTCCCCCCGCATTGGTCCGTGCCTTATTAGTTCCTATGCCTGTATATTGGTTCCGGCATCCCCTCCCCCTTCCCCTCCCCTGTGTGCTATTTATACCCCTGCCCTGATTCCAAGAGCCCAGCTTGATAAAGGAGCGCAGCCGTCCTGTCATACATGGTCTTGCCAGCTCAAGAAACGCGTTGCATGCCCTGTGACGTCATCTCCCGTCGCCCGGAGTTCCTCGTGCGTTCCACGCCTCGGACTAACGCTCACGTCTCTACATCGGCCATCTGCACATCTAATACAGCTAATGTTGTCGATAACAACATGCAGCGATGTCAATTGTTGATAACGCTGTCAAGCGGCAAAAATTGACGTTACGGCTGTCCAGAGACAAAAATTGTCGATAACGACCTCCAGCGATGTCAATTTTCAATAACGCTGTCCAGCGATGTCAATTGTTGATAACGCCGTGCAGCGGCAAAAATTGACGATAACGACATCCAGCATCAAAAATTGTCGATAACGCTATCCAGCGATGTCAATTGTCGATAACGAACTCCAGCAATGAAAATTGACAATAGTGCCACCCAGCGATGTCAATTGTCGATAACGCCGTCCAGCGATGTCAATTGTCGATAACCACCTCCAGTGAAAAAAATTGTCAATAACGACTTCCAGCAAAAAATCTCAATAACAACGTCCAGCGATGTCAGTTGTCGATAACGACCTCCATTAACAAAAATTGTCGATAACGCCATCCAGCAACAAAAATTGATGATAATGACGTCCAGCAACGAAAATTGTCAATAACGCTGTCCAGCGATGTCAATTGTCAAGAACGACCTCTAGTGACAAAAATTGTCGATAACAACATTCAGCGATGTCAATTGTTGATAACGCTGTCAAGCGACAAAAATTGACGTTACGGCTGTCCAGAGACAAAAATTGTCTATTAATATTATTATATGTTATTTTATATATATATATATATATATATATATATATATATATATATATATATATATATATATTTTTTTTTTTCCCTTTCATACAGTTGGCTTTACAGGAATAGTATATATGACGTTGTCAAGTATCCTTTGTATCCATCTAGCTAATATTTACGAATTCCCACCCACTTTCATCCATTTTTCCTTTTTCATATATTTTTTTTTTTATTATTATTATTATTATTCTTTTTTTTATTATTATTATTATTATTTTTATATTTATTTTAATTTTTATTTATTCTTTTTTTATTTTTATATTTATATATATTTTTATTTCCACATCCATCATTTTCATTTTTATTTCTTCTTCATTCTTATATTTTTATTTTTAGTTCCTTTTTTTTTTGTTTTTTTTCACTTGTGTTTTTTTCATTTGTTTCATTATTATCATTTTTCACTTTAGTTTCATTACTAACTCCTCTTACTTCACCACACATATATAAATAAATATATATACATGTCCATACATATATCTTGCACCACTCTTTCTCCCATTTACTCCTCTTCTTCCTGTTTCCATTGTATTTAGTTCTGTGTCCTCACAATATTATGGTCCCCCCGCATTGGTCCGTGCCTTATTAGTTCCTATGCCTGTATATTGGTTCCGGCATCCCCGCCCCCTTCCCCTCCCCTGTGTGCTATTTATACCCCTGCCCTGATTCCAAGAGCCCAGCTTGATAAAGGAGCGCAGCCGTCCTGTCATACACGGTCTTGCCAGCTCAAGAAACGCGTTGCATGCCCTGTGACGTCATCTCCCGTCGCCCAGAGTTCCTCGTGCGTTCCACGCCTCGGACTAACGCTCACGTCTCTACATCGGCCGGCTCTGCACATCTAATACAGCTAATGTTGTCTAATGTTGTCGATAACAACATGCAGCGATGTCAATTGTTGATAACGCTGTCAAGCGGCAAAAATTGACGTTACGGCTGTCCAGAGACAAAAATTGTCGATAACGACCTCCAGCGATGTCAATTTTCAATAACGCAGTCCAGCGATGTCAATTGTTGATAACGCCGTGCAGCGGCAAAAATTGACGATAATGACATCCAGCATCAAAAATTGTCATTAACGCTATCCAGCGATGTCAATTGTCGATAACGACCTCAAGCAATGAAAATTGACAATAATGCCGTCCAGCAAAGTCAACTGTCGATAACGCCGTCCAGCGATGTCAATTGTCGATAACAACCTCCAGTGAAAAAAATAGTCAATAACGACTTCCAGCAATGAAAAATCCCAATAACGGCGTCCAGCGATGTCAATTGTTGATAACGCCGTCCAGCGATGTCAATTGTCGATAACGACCTCCAGTGACAAAAATTGTTGGTAACACTGCCCAGCGACAAAAATTGACAATAATGACGTCCAGCAACTAAAATTGTCAATAACGCCGTCCAGCGATGTCAATTTTCGATAAAGCCGTCCAGCGATGTCAATCGTTGATAACGCTGCCAGTGACAAAAATGATCGATAACGCCGTCCAGTGATTTAAATTGTCGATAATGACCTCAAGCAACGAAGATTGTCAATAACGCCGTCCAGCGATGTCAATTGTCGTTAACGACCTCCAGTGAAAAAAATAGTCAATAACGACTTCCAGCGACGAAAAATCTCAATAACGGCGTCCAGCGATGTCAATTGTTGATAACGCCGTCCAGCGATGTCAATTGTCAATAATGACCTCCAGCAACGAAAATTGTCACTAACTCCATCCAGCGATGTCAATTGTTAACGGCCTCCAGCAATGAAAATTGTCAATAACGGCGTCCAGAGATGTCAATTGTCGATAATTGACCTACAGCGACAAAAATTGTCAATAACGACTTCCAGCAATGAAAATTCTCAATAACGCCGTCCAGCGACAAAAATTGACGATAACGCCATCCAGCATCAAAAATTGTCGATAATGACGTCCAGCGATGTCAATTGTCCATAACGCCGTCCAGCGATGTCAATTGTCCATAACGACCTCCAGCAGTGAAAATTGACAATAATGCCGTCCAGCGATGTCAATTGTCAATAACGACCTCTAGTGAAAAAAATTGTCCATAACAACATTCAGTGATGTCAATTGTTGATAACGCTGTCAAGCGGCAAAAATTTACGTTACGGCTGTCCAGAGACAAAAATTGTCGATAACGACCTCCAGTGATGTAAATTTTCAATAACGCCGTCCAGCGATGTCAATTATTGATAACGCCGCACAGCGACAAAAATTGACGATAACGCCATCCAGCATCAAAAATTGTCGATAACGCTATCCAGCGATGTCAATTGTCGATAACGACATCAAGCAATGAAAATTGACAATAATGCCGTCCAGTGATGTCAATTGTCGATAACGCCGTCCAGCGATGTCAATTGTCGATAACGACCTCCAATGAAAAAAAATTAATAACGACTTCCAGCATCAAAAAATCTAAATAACGCCGTCCAGCGATGTCAATTGTTGATACTGCCGTCCAGCGACAAAAATTGACGATAACGCCATCCAGCATCAAATATTGTCGATAACGCCATCCAGCGCTGTCAATAAACGACCTCCAGCAATGAAAAGTGACAATAATGCCGTCCAGCGATGTCAATTGTCGATAACGCCTTCCAGCGATGTCAATTGTCAATAACGACCTCTAGTGACAAAAATTGTCGATAACAACATCCAGCGATGTCAATTGTTGATAACGGCGCGCAGCGTCAAAAATTGACGATAAAGCCATCCAGCATCAAAAATTGTCGATAACGCTATCCAGTGATGTCAATTGTCGATAACGACATCGAGCAATGAAAATTGACGATAACGCCATCCAGCATCAAAAATTGTCGATAACGCCGTCCAGAGATGTCAATTGTCGATAACCACCTCCAGTGAAAAAAATTGTCAATAACGACTTCCAGCAAAAAATCTCAAGAACGACGTCCAACGATGTCAGTTGTCAATAACGACCTCCAGTGACAAAAATTGTCGATAACAACATCCAGCGATGTCAATTGTTGATAACGCTGTCAAGCGACAAAAATTGACGTTACGGCTGTCCAGAGACAAAAATTGACGATAACGGCCTCCAGCGATGTCAATTTTCAATAACGCCGTCCAGCGATGTCAATTGTTGATAACGCTGTGCAGCTTCAAAAATTGACGATAACGCCATCCAGCATCAAAAATTGTCGATAACGCTATCCAGCGATGTCAATTGTCGATAACGACATCAAGCAATGAAAATTGACAATAATGCCGTCCAGCGATGTCAATTGTCGATAACGCCGTCCAGCGAAGTCAATTGTCGATAACGACTTCCAGCAACAAATCTCAATAACGACCTCCAGCGATGTCAATTGTTGATAACACCGTCCAGCGTCAAAAATTGACGATAATGCCATCCAGCATCAAATATTGTCGATAACGCCATCCAGCGATGTCAATTGTCGATAACGAACTCCAGCAATGAAAATTGACAATAATGCCGTCCAGCGATGTCAATTGTCGATAACGCCGTCCAGCGATGTCAATTGTCGATAACCACCTCCAGTGAAAAAAATTGTCAATAACGACTTCCAGCAAAAAATCTCAATAACGACGTCCAGCGATGTCAGTTGTCGATAACGACCTCCAGTAACAAAAATTGTCGATAACGCCGCCCAGCAACAAAAATTGACGATAATGACGTCCAGCAACGAAAATTGTCAATAACGCTGTCCAGCGATGTCAATTGTCAAGAACGACCTCTAGTGACAAAAATTGTCGATAACAACATCCAGCGATGTAAATTGTTGATAACGCTGTCAAGCGACAAAAATTGACGTTACGGCTGTCCAGAGACAAAAATTGTCTATTAATATTATTATATGTTATTATATATATATATATATATATATATATATAATTTTATATATATATATATATATATATATATATATATATATATATATATATATATTTTTTTTTTTTTTTTCCCTTTCATACAGTTGGCTTTACAGGAATAGTATATATTCCGTTGTCAAGTATCCTTTGTATCCATCTTGCTAATATTTACGAATTCCCACCCACTTTCATCCATTTTTCCTTTTTCATATATTTTTTTTTTATTATTATTATTATTATTTTTTATTATTATTATTATTATTTTTATATTTATTTTAATTTTTATTTATTCTTTTTTTATATTTATATATATTTTTATTTTTATTTCCACATCCATCATTTTCATTTTTATTTCTTCTTCATTCTTATATTTTTATTTTTAGTTCCTTTTTTTTTTTTCTGTTTTTTTTCACTTGTGTTTTTTTCATTTGTTTCATTATTATCATTTTTCACTTTAGTTTCATTACTAACTCCTCTTACTTCACCACACATATATAAATAAATATATATACATGTCCATACATATATCTTGCACCACTCTTTCTCCCATTTACTCCTCTTCTTCCTGTTTCCATTGTATTTAGTTCTGTGTCCTCACAATATTATGGTCCCCCCGCATTGGTCCGTGCCTTATTAGTTCCTATGCCTGTATATTGGTTCCGGCATCCCCTCCCCCTTCCCCTCCCCTGTGTGCTATTTATACCCCTGCCCTGATTCCAAGAGCCCAGCTTGATAAAGGAGCGCAGCCGTCCTGTCATACATGGTCTTGCCAGCTCAAGAAACGCGTTGCATGCCCTGTGACGTCATCTCCCGTCGCCCGGAGTTCCTCGTGCGTTCCACGCCTCGGACTAACGCTCACGTCTCTACATCGGCCATCTGCACATCTAATACAGCTAATGTTGTCGATAACAACATGCAGCGATGTCAATTGTTGATAACGCTGTCAAGCGGCAAAAATTGACGTTACGGCTGTCCAGAGACAAAAATTGTCGATAACGACCTCCAGCGATGTCAATTTTCAATAACGCTGTCCAGCGATGTCAATTGTTGATAACGCCGTGCAGCGGCAAAAATTGACGATAACGACATCCAGCATCAAAAATTGTCGATAACGCTATCCAGCGATGTCAATTGTCGATAACGAACTCCAGCAATGAAAATTGACAATAGTGCCACCCAGCGATGTCAATTGTCGATAACGCCGTCCAGCGATGTCAATTGTCGATAACCACCTCCAGTGAAAAAAATTGTCAATAACGACTTCCAGCAAAAAATCTCAATAACAACGTCCAGCGATGTCAGTTGTCGATAACGACCTCCATTAACAAAAATTGTCGATAACGCCATCCAGCAACAAAAATTGATGATAATGACGTCCAGCAACGAAAATTGTCAATAACGCTGTCCAGCGATGTCAATTGTCAAGAACGACCTCTAGTGACAAAAATTGTCGATAACAACATTCAGCGATGTCAATTGTTGATAACGCTGTCAAGCGACAAAAATTGACGTTACGGCTGTCCAGAGACAAAAATTGTCTATTAATATTATTATATGTTATTTTATATATATATATATATATGGAAAGGCCAGTATGGTGGCCTGGAATTATGGGTGGAGCCCGGTGGAGTATATAACCAGCCCGTTCGCCTGGCTCCCTCGTCGGTTCCGGTGCGCGATATCTGATACGTCAGAAATCAAGGGCCGACTATCCACGAGACTTTACAGTGAGCCGGGTTCGTGAGTTCCTACGTTTTCGTCCGCCTCGTGTCGACAAAACCTTGTCGTTCGTCAGCGTCCGTCTGGTCGCCGTCTGAGTCGCTATACTCTAATCGAAAGTTTCGTTGTCGTACAACACGTCTGGGCCGGCTGTCGCAGGTAGGGCTTCGGCACCCTTTTCGTTTCATGTGTTTTAAAAGTCACGTAAATTAGATTCCTGAACTCACGAACCACTCACTCTAGCTTACACGAACGGCTTAACCGCGACACTTGTATTCGGTACCTCGCTGTCACTACCCCTTCTTCGTAGAAATCGTTGTCACCTTTTCGATACACGTCGTTCGTGCCAACTGGCTTCGTTTCGCAGCACGTCGTTGCTGAACCAAATGACTCTTTTGTTGTGTTCGAACCGATCGAACCATCTCGAAATCACAGCCGTCTGCTTGTCGCGCCAAATTGAGCAGTCCGGGCAATGTCAATCTCAGATTGTCCAAAAACTGGAAAAAAGGAAAAATCATGTCATACCGTTGGTACTATGTCCGTCATGTCATTTCCTTTCATGTCAATCATTGCAGTCACTTCAATCATGTCAGTCGGTGATGTCGGATCATTTAATTTTCTGCCATTTCTAACCATGTTATCATTTCTGCCACTTGGCGCACTCCGATTCGAATCCCGTCGCATCTCGAACGCACCGATTCGCTTCGAAGTGCCCCAAGGTTGGCCTCATTTCTGTACATACTCCAGAGACTGAGTCACTCGCAGGTCCAAGCATGGTCCTTGTTTCTAGTCTTTGTCATGGCATAACATTTCTGTCACTTATTACGCTCCAAGTCGAATCCCATCGCGTTCCTCATGCATCGATTCGTTCTGGTGCGCCCAGCTGCACGCCTCATTTCCGTACCCCCCCCCTTTTTGCCTGAGCTCCACGTGGCAGGGTCCCCCCCCCTGCCTGATCTCCACGCGGCAAAGTCCCCTCCCCCCCCCCCTGCCTGAGCTCCACGTGGCAGGGTCCCCCCTCCCCCCCTGCCTGAGCTCCACGTGGCGGGCTCCACCTCCGCCTGAGCTCCACGCGGCAGATCCCCCCCCCCCCCCTCTCCCCTGCCTGAGCTCCACGTGGCGGGCTCCACCTCCGCCTGAGCTCCACGCGGCAGATCCCCCCCCCCCCCCCCTCTATCCCCTGCCTGAGCTCCACGTGGCGGGGTTCCCCCCCGCCCGAGCTCCACGCGGCAGCCCCCCCCCCCCTCCCCTGCCTGAGCTCCACGTGGCGGGCTCCACCTCCGCCTGAGCGCCACGTGGCGGGTCCACCTCCGCTTAAACCCCACGTTCTATACGCATCTGCGTTGGGAAAAAAAAACGGGGTAGGGAAGGGAAAAGGAAGTCTTGCATCTACGACGCAACCAAGTCACGTCTCTGTCGCCATACGCACATTATTCTAAATTCGGTTGTCTGCTCGTTTCATTTATGCAGCTCATTTCAGTTATGTCTTTCTTCACATTTTCCAGTCTTACCTCCACGATTTAGCTAGACATCTCTCTGCAGGCATAGGAGTCTCATACAAACTTACCTTCATCTCCTCAGATCAGTCGAGTTTTCAGTAGGTCCAACCTGCACCGGGTCGGACGGTGCCTCCTTAGGTAAGAGAATCTTCGGGAAGGGAAACGCCCACAAGCGGTAGTGCCCTTCTCAAAAAAAAAAATAAAAAAAAAAAAAAAAAAGGAAAAAAAAAATATATAAAAAATAAAAAAGTTTGCTTAGGAGTCTCCTACGAGTCTTGTAATCCATGTCACCCTCTTAGGTTTCGTATAGGAGGAAAACCCGGTCCCAGGGATTAATAAAGCTTACCAAGCCCGGATTTTGCCACCATGTCCCAGGCTGGCAGCGAGGACTACACGGCTCCGTTGTCTCCGTCTCTTTTCTCAGAGAGCGGCAGCCAAAGGTCCTTCAGAACATGGACCATCCCCAGGCTGACGGCCGAGTTGAGGCGTAGGGGCGTACCCTTCCCAGCTACAGCCAGAAAGGCCGAGCTCTTCAGGCTCCTTTTCCCTCCTGCAGCCGCGGTTGAGGATAGTGCCCAGCAGGCCTCCCTGGGCTCCATCGCTGCCTCCATCACGCAGCTTCACACGCTGGTGTCATCCCTGACGACCTCAATGTCAGAAGTTCAGAGTCGGGTGGCCCTCCTCGAGACCCGCCCAGTCGTTTCTCCTCCTATTCCAGCTCCACAAGCAGTGGAGAACACTAGCGCAGGTACCCCCGGGTGTACGCCAGTAGTGTACCCTTCCCATTTAATATCAGCCAACATCAGGAAGGACATCCTAGAGGGAAAGGACGTCAATCTGGCCTCGCTACTGATATCCATTCACGAGCTGGCAGAAAATAAAGCTTATACTTGGGGGGACGTGTCGGTGGTCCTCAAAGCCAAAGACCCCAGGCTGGACAGGAAGCTGTCAGTCACCGAGTTCACCCTGGCCTTCGGCATGCTGAGGGATGTCATCTGCTCGGCCTCCCCCGGCAGAAGGGAGGAACTGGATCGTTACCTCCACGTAGTAGTCGACCTGGGGTACAAATACGGCGGTTTCGCTTTTTATGACTATCACCGCTCCTTCTCAGCTAAGGCGGCCGCCAGGCTCTCTCAATTTCAGTTACCTACGGATTGGAGTGCCTTGGACACCGAGTTGTTCTGCCGACACTTCGCAGGGCTGCGGTCTCCTCTTTGTGCCATCTGCCAGTCAGCTACTCACACCGCGACTTGGTGTGCCAGCTCGGTGGCAACCCCGCCTGTAGACGGTCCATCGACCTCAGGTTCTGCCCAGGCCCTACCAGCACCGGCACGCCTGCCTCAGACAGATAAACTGGGGCGCCCGGTCAAGACCTTGGGTGGCGCAGCCATCTGTAACAACTATAACAGTGGGTCGTGCAATTTCAGCCAGTGCAGGCTGCTCCATGTATGCTCACGGTGTAATAGAGCTCATCCCAGGCTCATGTGCGAGCTTAAGCAGGCTAGGAAATCGTGACTGAGCCGGGTCAACGTGTCGTGGCTCGGTGTCTACCTCGCCAATCACCCCACCCCCTCACTTGCCACCTACCTAGTCCAGGGCTTTACTCAGGGCTTTCATACAGGACTTATTTCCCTCCCTCACCTCACACACGAGTGCCAGAACCTGCGGTCAGCAGCCACCGACGTACAGGCCATCGACCAGCTGTTACAGGCAGAACTAGACCGGAATTTCATCATAGGCCCTTTCACGAAGCCCCCATTTAACACCTGGCGAGTCAGCCCTATTGGGCTTGTCAAGGGCAAGTTCTCAAATAAACTTAGGTTGGTCTACGACTTGTCAGCGCCTTATTCTTCCTCTGTCCCCAGTCTTAATTCTCTTATCCCCTCCGAGGAGTTCTCCCTCAAATACGCGTCCGTAGACATGGCCATCCAGGCCATTCTCAAGTCAGGCACAGGTACATGGCTCTCCAAGGCCGACATCTCGGACGCCTTCAAGCTCCTTCCTATCCATCCATCTCTCTGGTGCTGGCATGGCATCAAATGGAGGGAGCTCTACTATTTTGCCACTAAGCTGACCTTCGGGTCCAAGAGTAGCCCCTGGCTCTTCGACTCGTTTGCGCAGGCTCTCGAATGGATCTTGCTGCACGTAGCCCAGTGCCAGGGAGTCATACACTACTTGGATGACTTCCTGCTGGTCGAGTCACCTGGCTCCCTTCCAGGGGATTTGGATAAACTAAGGGTGGTCTTCAATAATCTTGACGTCCCGATTGCTGAGCACAAGGTAGAGGGCCCTGCGCAGGCAATCACCTTCCTCGGGGTCAGCTTAAATACCAGCACTATGCAGGCCAGCCTTCCCCCGGATAAACTAAGCCGCATCAGGTCGGTCATGAGGGACTTCACCCGCACCAGAACTTGTACCAAGAGGCAGTTACAGTCCCTTCTCGGTATGCTTAATTTTGCCATGCGCATCATCCCTCAAGGTCGCGCTTTCATATCACGCCTGTTAGTCCTACTGTCTCATTCACAAGACCCGGAGCATATCCTCAGCCTGGACCCCGCAGCTATAGCAGACCTTGCCATGTGGGAAGAATTCCTGACGTCCTGGAATGGCGTGTCCCTCTTCATTCCCTCCGTGTCCTCCTCATCGCCGCAGGTCGTGACCGACGCAGCGGCCTCCACGGGTTTCGCGGCAATTTTTGGCCACCTCTGGCTTGCAGCCCCTTGGCCTCCTCAGATACTGGCTATTCCGGGCTTCACCGAGACGTCCTCCCTATTTGAGTTGTACCCCATCGTAGCCGCTGCCCATACGTGGGGCCGCAGTTGGTCCGGTCAAACAGTGACCTTTTCAACGGACAATCTCGCCACTGCGGAAATCATTAACAAAGGCAGGTCCAAGTCTCTGGAGATTATGTCCTTCCTGCGGCGACTGGTCCAGCTCTCGTTATTGTTTCAATTTAATGTCCATTGTGCCTTTATCCCCGGTAAATGTAACCGGGCAGCGGACGCCCTTTCCCGCTTTAACTTAGTTTCCTTTTTTGATCAGGTGCCCGGAGCCGGACCAACGTCAGCAGTTATCCCGGACTGGTCTCAACTGACCCTGGATTAACCCCTCACCTAGTAGCCGCGACTCAACTCATCAATCACTCCCTCGCAGACAATACCCGCAAGGCCTACCAAACAGCCTGGAGGGCCTTTAACCGCTTCTTAACGTCTCACTCCACAGAGACCTCCCGGGTCAAGCAAGTTCTGGCCTTCGTTGCCCATTGCCACTCGGACTTGGCGCTATCCGTCAACACGATCCGACTATACCTGGCCGGGGTACAACATTTTACGTCCCTCCAGGACCCCGCTGAACCCTCCTTGTTCACTTTCCACGCCATTCGGGCCGTCATGCGTGGCATCCAGAAACGCCAGCCTGCGGCCTCCCTCAAACGCTTGCCTATCACAGGAGACATTTTCAGAAACATGTCCGATATTTTGGCCACTGCACCTTTCGGACTCCACACTAGTACCATTATACAAGCAGCCATACACCTGGCCTTCTACGGCTTCTTGCGGCCAGGCGAGTTTACCTCCAGTAGCCCCTCAGCTCGCACGCTATGCAAGCACCACCTGGTCAGGCACGGAGACCATTTCATCCTGCATATAGCAGTGTCCAAGACGCAACAACTTGGCCCGGGGACGGACATACATTTTTATAAAACTAACAACCGCTGGTGCCCGGTCGCCATGCTCACCCGCTTGTTGACCCTTCTGGCCGATCAACCAGGAACTGGCCCGCTTCTACCATTCCACGGTAAGCCACTGAACGCAGCCCAGTTCATGGAGCATGTCAGGATACTCCTGGGCATCCTTCACCTCGATCCGGCTCACTACTCCGGACATTCGTTTCGGATCGGAGCAGCTTCAACTGCCTCCCGCCAAGGGGTCCCGGTCCACATCATCAAAAAGTTGGGTAGGTGGAAGTCCGCCTGCTTCGCCCGTTACATACCCAATCCGCAAGTAGAGATGGCCCAGGCCTTCATCAAGCTCACCCAGTAACAAACTCGAATCAATAAAGGCATTCCCTACCTGTATGTTTTTGCCCCCTTATTTTGGTATACCCTACGTTAGGCCAGGGCACACTTTCAGGTCCGGTTCAAGTAAGCGAGTTTTGTGTTATCCTTGTTTGTCATCCTTATCCGTATCGGTCAGAGGGCTCTGGGCCATAAATGGAAAGGCCAGTATGGTGGCCTGGAATTATGGGTGGAGCCCGGTGGAGTATATAACCAGCCCGTT
Organism: Lithobates pipiens; assembly: GCF_037356315.1. Lineage (NCBI taxonomy): Eukaryota > Metazoa > Chordata > Amphibia > Anura > Ranidae > Lithobates > Lithobates pipiens. The sequence continues at coordinate 223,289,030 of NW_027507790.1, forward strand.
CGCCTGGCTCCCTCGTCGGTTCCGGTGCGCGATACCCACCCACCCATCCCCTGTCAGGGCATTTCTCAAGCATTATACTCCCGGGCGAGTACTCATTTCACTCCATTTCATTTTCATTTCATTCATTACTCATTTCTCTATCAAGGGTATGCCCCCTTATTTTGGTATACCCTACGTTAGGCCAGGGCACACTTTCAGGTCCGGTTCAAGTAAGCGAGTTTTGTGTTATCCTTGTTTGTCATCCTTATCCGTATCGGTCAGAGGGCTCTGGGCCATAAATATATATATATATATATATATATATATTTTTTTTTTTTTTTCCCTTTCATACAGTTGGCTTTACAGGAATAGTATATATGACGTTGTCAAGTATCCTTTGTATCCATCTAGCTAATATTTACGAATTCCCACCCACTTTCATCCATTTTTCCTTTTTCATATATTTTTTTTTTTATTATTATTATTATTATTCTTTTTTTTATTATTATTATTATTATTTTTATATTTATTTTAATTTTTATTTATTCTTTTTTTATTTTTATATTTATATATATTTTTATTTCCACATCCATCATTTTCATTTTTATTTCTTCTTCATTCTTATATTTTTATTTTTAGTTCCTTTTTTTTTTGTTTTTTTTCACTTGTGTTTTTTTCATTTGTTTCATTATTATCATTTTTCACTTTAGTTTCATTACTAACTCCTCTTACTTCACCACACATATATAAATAAATATATATACATGTCCATACATATATCTTGCACCACTCTTTCTCCCATTTACTCCTCTTCTTCCTGTTTCCATTGTATTTAGTTCTGTGTCCTCACAATATTATGGTCCCCCCGCATTGGTCCGTGCCTTATTAGTTCCTATGCCTGTATATTGGTTCCGGCATCCCCACCCCCTTCCCCTCCCCTGTGTGCTATTTATACCCCTGCCCTGATTCCAAGAGCCCAGCTTGATAAAGGAGCGCAGCCGTCCTGTCATACACGGTCTTGCCAGCTCAAGAAACGCGTTGCATGCCCTGTGACGTCATCTCCCGTCGCCCAGAGTTCCTCGTGCGTTCCACGCCTCGGACTAACGCTCACGTCTCTACATCGGCCGGCTCTGCACATCTAATACAGCTAATGTTGTCTAATGTTGTCGATAACAACATGCAGCGATGTCAATTGTTGATAACGCTGTCAAGCGGCAAAAATTGACGTTACGGCTGTCCAGAGACAAAAATTGTCGATAACGACCTCCAGCGATGTCAATTTTCAATAACGCAGTCCAGCGATGTCAATTGTTGATAACGCCGTGCAGCGGCAAAAATTGACGATAATGACATCCAGCATCAAAAATTGTCATTAACGCTATCCAGCGATGTCAATTGTCGATAACGACCTCAAGCAATGAAAATTGACAATAATGCCGTCCAGCAAAGTCAACTGTCGATAACGCCGTCCAGCGATGTCAATTGTCGATAACAACCTCCAGTGAAAAAAATAGTCAATAACGACTTCCAGCAATGAAAAATCCCAATAACGGCGTCCAGCGATGTCAATTGTTGATAACGCCGTCCAGCGATGTCAATTGTCGATAACGACCTCCAGTGACAAAAATTGTTGGTAACACTGCCCAGCGACAAAAATTGACAATAATGACGTCCAGCAACTAAAATTGTCAATAACGCCGTCCAGCGATGTCAATTTTCGATAAAGCCGTCCAGCGATGTCAATCGTTGATAACGCTGCCAGTGACAAAAATGATCGATAACGCCGTCCAGTGATTTAAATTGTCGATAATGACCTCAAGCAACGAAGATTGTCAATAACGCCGTCCAGCGATGTCAATTGTCGTTAACGACCTCCAGTGAAAAAAATAGTCAATAACGACTTCCAGCGACGAAAAATCTCAATAACGGCGTCCAGCGATGTCAATTGTTGATAACGCCGTCCAGCGATGTCAATTGTCAATAATGACCTCCAGCAACGAAAATTGTCACTAACTCCATCCAGCGATGTCAATTGTTAACGGCCTCCAGCAATGAAAATTGTCAATAACGGCGTCCAGAGATGTCAATTGTCGATAATTGACCTACAGCGACAAAAATTGTCAATAACGACTTCCAGCAATGAAAATTCTCAA
>NW_027507790.1:223303661-223328661 GCF_037356315.1 Lithobates pipiens
CCAGCAACTAAAATTGTCAATAACGCCGTCCAGCGATGTCAATTTTTGATAAAGCCGTCCAGCGATGTCAATCGTTGATAATGCTGCCAGTGACAAAAATGATCGATAACGCCGTCCAGTGATTTAAATTGTCGATAATGACCTCAAGCAACGAAGATTGTCAATAACGCCGTCCAGCGATGTCAATTGTCGTTAACGACCTCCAGTGAAAAAAATAGTCAATAACGACTTCCAGCGACGAAAAATCTCAATAACGGCGTCCAGCGATGTCAATTGTTGATAACGCCGTCCAGCGATGTCAATTGTCAATAATGACCTCCAGCAATGAAAATTGTCACTAACTCCATCCAGCGATGTCAATTGTTAACGGCCTCCAGCAATGAAAATTGTCAATAACGGCGTCCAGAGATGTCAATTGTCGATAATTGACCTACAGCGACAAAAATTGTCAATAACGACTTCCAGCAATGAAAATTCTCAATAACGCCGTCCAGCGACAAAAATTGACGATAACGCCATCCAGCATCAAAAATTGTCGATAATGACGTCCAGCGATGTCAATTGTCCATAACGCCATCCAGCGATGTCAATTGTCCATAACGACCTCCAGCAGTGAAAATTGACAATAATGCCGTCCAGCGATGTCAATTGTCAATAACGACCTCTAGTGAAAAAAATTGTCCATAACAACATTCAGTGATGTCAATTGTTGATAACGCTGTCAAGCGGCAAAAATTTACGTTACGGCTGTCCAGAGACAAAAATTGTCGATAACGACCTCCAGTGATGTAAATTTTCAATAACGCCGTCCAGCGATGTCAATTGTTGATAACGCCGCGCAGCGACAAAAATTGACGATAACGCCATCCAGCATCAAAAATTGTCGATAACGCTATCCAGCGATGTCAATTGTCGATAACGACATCAAGCAATGAAAATTGACAATAATGCCGTCCAGTGATGTCAATTGTCGATAACGCCGTCCAGCGATGTCAATTGTCGATAACGACCTCCAATGAAAAAAAATTAATAACGACTTCCAGCATCAAAAAATCTCAATAACGCCGTCCAGCGATGTCAATTGTTGATACTGCTGTCCAGCGACAAAAATTGACGATAACGCCATCCAGCATCAAATATTGTCGATAACGCCATCCAGCGCTGTCAATAAACGACCTCCAGCAATGAAAAGTGACAATAATGCCGTCCAGCGATGTCAATTGTCGATAACGCCTTCCAGCGATGTCAATTGTCAATAACGACCTCTAGTGACAAAAATTGTCGATAACAACATCCAGCGATGTCAATTGTTGATAACGGCGCGCAGCGTCAAAAATTGACGATAAAGCCATCCAGCATCAAAAATTGTCGATAACGCTATCCAGTGATGTCAATTGTCGATAACGACATCGAGCAATGAAAATTGACGATAACGCCATCCAGCATCAAAAATTGTCGATAACGCCGTCCAGAGATGTCAATTGTCGATAACCACCTCCAGTGAAAAAAATAGTCAATAACGACTTCCAGCAAAAAATCTCAAGAACGACGTCCAACGATGTCAGTTGTCAATAACGACCTCCAGTGACAAAAATTGTCGATAACAACATCCAGCGATGTCAATTGTTGATAACGCTGTCAAGCGACAAAAATTGACGTTACGGCTGTCCAGAGACAAAAATTGACGATAACGGCCTCCAGCGATGTCAATTTTCAATAACGCCGTCCAGCGATGTCAATTGTTGATAACGCTGTGCAGCGTCAAAAATTGACGATAACGCCATCCAGCATCAAAAATTGTCGATAACGCTATCCAGCGATGTCAATTGTCGATAACGACATCAAGCAATGAAAATTGACAATAATGCCGTCCAGCGATGTCAATTGTCGATAACGCCGTCCAGCGAAGTCAATTGTCGATAACGACTTCCAGCAACAAATCTCAATAACGACCTCCAGCGATGTCAATTGTTGATAACACCGTCCAGCGTCAAAAATTGACGATAATGCCATCCAGCATCAAATATTGTCGATAACGCCATCCAGCGATGTCAGTTGTCGATAACGAACTCCAGCAATGAAAATTGACAATAATGCCGCCCAGCGATGTCAATTGTCGATAACGCCGTCCAGCGATGTCAATTGTCGATAACCACCTCCAGTGAAAAAAATTGTCAATAACGACTTCCAGCAAAAAATCTCAATAACGACGTCCAGCGATGTCAGTTGTCGATAACGACCTCCAGTAACAAAAATTGTCGATAACGCCGCCCAGCAACAAAAATTGACGATAATGACGTTCAGCAACGAAAATTGTCAATAACGCTGTCCAGCGATGTCAATTGTCAATAACGACCTCTAGTGACAAAAATTGTCGATAACAACATCCAGCGATGTCAATTGTTGATAACGCTGTCAAGCGACAAAAATTGACGTTACGGCTGTCCAGAGACAAATATTGTCTATTAATATTATTATATGTTATTATATATATATATATATATATAAAATTATATATATATATATATATATATATATATATATATTTATTTATTTTTTTTCCTTTCATACAGTTGGCTTTACAGGAATAGTATATATTCCGTTGTCAAGTATCCATCTTGCTAATATTTACGAATTCCCACCCACTTTCATCCATTTTTCCCTTTTCATATATATTTTTTTTATTATTATTATTATTATTATTTTTTTATTATTATTATTTTTTTTTATATTTTTTTTAATTTTTATTTATTCTTTTTTTATTTTTATATTTATATATATATTTTTATTTATTTTTCCACATCCATCATTTTCATTTTTATTTCTTCTTCATTCTTATATTTTTATTTTTAGTTCCTTTTTTTTCTGTTTTTTTTTCACTTGTGTTTTTTTCATTTGTTTCATTATTATCATTTTTCACTTTAGTTTCATTACTAACTCCTCTTACTTCACCACACATATATAAATAAATATATATACATGTCCATACATATATCTTGCACCACTCTTTCTCCCATTTACTCCTCTTCTTCCTGTTTCCATTGTATTTAGTTCTGTGTCCTCACAATATTATGGTCCCCCCGCATTGGTCCGTGCCTTATTAGTTCCTATGCCTGTATATTGGTTCCGGCATCCCCGCCCCCTTCCCCTCCCCTGTGTGCTATTTATACCCCTGCCCTGATTCCAAGAGCCCAGCTTGATAAAGGAGCGCAGCCGTCCTGTCATACATCTTGCCAGCTCAAGAAACGCGCTGCATGCCCTGTGACGTCATCTCCCGTCGCCCGGAGTTCCTCGTGTGTTCCACGCCTCGGACTAACGCTCACGTCTCTACATCGGCCGGCTCTGCACATCTAATACAGCTAATGTTGTCTAATGTTGTCGATAACAACATGCAGCGATGTCAATTGTTGATAACGCTGTCAAGCGGCAAAAATTGACGTTACGGCTGTCCAGAGACAAAAATTGTCGATAACGACCTCCAGCGATGTCAATTTTCAATAACGCCGTCCAGCGATGTCAATTGTTGATAACGCCGTGCAGCGGCAAAAATTGACGATAACGACATCCAGCATCAAAAATTGTCGATAACGCTATCCAGCGATGTCAATTGTCAATAACGACCTCAAGCAATGAAAATTGACAATAATGCCGTCCAGCAAAGTCAACTGTCGATAACGCCGTCCAGCGATGTCAATTGTCGATAACAACCTCCAGTGAAAAAAAGTCAATAACGACTTCCAGCAATGAAAAATCTCAATAACGGCGTCCAGCGATGTCAATTGTTGATAACGCCGTCCAGCGATGTCAATTGTCGATAACGACCTCCAGTGACAAAAATTGTTGGTAACACTGCCCAGCGACAAAAAATTACAATAATGACGTCCAGCAACTAAAATTGTCAATAACGCCGTCCAGCGATGTCAATTTTCGATAAAGCCGTCCAGCGATGTCAATCGTTGATAACTCTGTCCAGTGACAAAAATGATCGATAACGCCGTCCAGTGATTTCAATTGTCGATAATGACCTCAAGCAACGAAGATTGTCAATAACGCCGTCCAGCGATGTCAATTGTCAATAATTGACCTCCAGCGTCAAAAATTGTCAATAACGACTTCCAGCAATGAAAATTCTCAATAACACCGTCCAGCGATGTCAATTTTCGATAACGCCATCCACCGCTGTCAATTGTCGATTACACCGTCCAGCGATGTCAATTGTCAATTACACCGTCCAGCGATGTCAATTGTCGATTACACCATCCAGCGATGTCAATTGTCGATTACACCGTCCAGCGATGTCAATTGTCGATAAGACCGTCCAGCGATGTCAATTTTCGATAACGACATCAAGCAATGAAAATTGACAATAATGCCGTCCAGTGATGTCAATTGTCGATAACGCCGTCCAGCGATGTCAATTGTCGATAACGACCTCCAGTGAAAAAAAATTAATAACGACTTCCAGCATCAAAAAATCTCAATAACGCCGTCCAGCGATGTCAATTGTTGATACTGCCGTCCAGCGACAAAAATTGACGATAACGCCATCCAGCATCAAATATTGTCGATAACGCCATCCAGCGCTGTCAATAAACGACCTCCAGCAATGAAAAGTGACAATAATGCCGTCCAGCGATGTCAATTGTTGATAACGCCTTTCAGCGATGTCAATTATCAATAACGACCTCTATTGACAAAAATTGTCGATAACAACATCCAGCGATGTCAATTGTTGATAACGCCGCGCAGCGACAAAAATTGACGATAACGCCATCCAGCATCAAAAATTGTCGATAACGCTATCCAGTGATGTCAATTGTCGATAACGACATCGAGCAATGAAAATTGACGATAACGCCATCCAGCATCAAAAATTGTCGATAACGCCGTCCAGAGATGTCAATTGTCGATAACCACCTCCAGTGAAAAAAATAGTCAATAACGACTTCCAGCATAAATCTCAATAACGACGTCCAGCGATGTCAGTTGTCAATAACGACCTCCAGTGACAAAAATTGTTGATAACAACATCCAGCGATGTCAATTGTTGATAACGCTGTCAAGCGACAAAAATTGACGTTACGGCTGTCCAGAGACAAAAATTGACGATAACGGCCTCCAGCGATGTCAATTTTCAATAACGCCGTCCAGCGATGTCAATTGTTGATAACGCTGTGCAGCGTCAAAAATTGACGATAACGCCAACCAGCATCAAAAATTGTCGATAACGCTATCCAGCGATGTCAATTGTCGATAACGACATCAAGCAATGAAAATTGACAATAATGCCGTCCAGCGAAGTCAATTGTCGATAACGCCGTCCAGCGAAGTCAATTGTTGATAACAACTTCCAGCAACAAATCTCAATAACGACCTCCAGCGATGTCAATTGTTGATAACGGCGTCCAGCGATGTCAATTGTTGATAACACCGTCCAGCGTCAAAAATTGACGATAATGCCATCCAGCATCAAATATTGTCGATAACGCCATCCAGCGATGTCAATTGTCGATAACGAACTCCAGCAATGAAAATTGACAATAATGCCGTCCAGCGATGTCAATTGTCGATAACGCCGTCCAGCGATGTCAATTGTCGATAACCACCTCCAGTGCAAAAAATTGTCAATAACGACTTCCAGCAAAAAATCTCAATAACGACGTCCAGCGATGTCAGTTGTCGATAACGACCTCCAGTAACAAAAATTTTCGATAACGCAGCCCAGCGACAAAAATTGACGATAATGACGTCCAGCAACGAAAATTGTCAATAACGCCGTCCAGCGATGTCAATTGTCAATAACGACCTCTAGTGACAAAAATTGTCGATAACAACATCCAGCGATGTCAATTGTTGATAACGCTGTCCAGAGACAAAAATTGTCTATTAATATTATTATATGTTATTATATATATATATATATATATATATAATTATATATATATATATATATTATTTTTTTTTCCCCTTTCATACAGTTGGCTTTACGGGAATAGTACAGTGGTGTGAAAAAGTGTTTGCCCCCTTCCTCATTTCCTGTTCCTTTGCATGTTTGTCACAATTAAGTGTTTCGGAACATCAAACCAATTTAAACAATAGTCAAGGACAACACAAGTAAACACAAAATGCAATTTGTAAATGAAGGTGTTTATTATTAAAGGTGAAAAAAAATCCAAACCATCATGGTCCTGTGTGAAAAAGTGATTGCCCCCCTTGTTAAAACATACTATAACTGTGGTTGTCCACACCTGAGTTCAATTTCTCTAGCCACACCCAGGCCTGATTATTGCCACACCTGTTCACAATCAAGGCATCACTTAAATAGGAGCTGCTTGACACAGTAAGGTCCACCAGAAGATTCTTAAAAGCTACACATCATGCCGAGACCCAAAGAAATTCAGGAACAATTGAGAAAGAAAGTAATTGAGATCTATCAGTCTGGAAAGGGTTATAAAGCCATTTCCGAAGCTTTGGGAATCCAGCGAACCACAGTGAGAGCCATTATCCACAAATGGCGAAGACATGGAACAGTGGTGAACCTTCCCAGGAGTGGCCGGCCGGCCGCCCAAAATTACCCCAAGAGCGCAGCGACGACTCATCCAAGAGGTCACAAAAGACCCCACAACAACGTCCAAGGAACTGCAGGCCTCACTTGCCTCAGTTAAGGTCAGCGTTAATGCCTCCACCATCAGGAAAAGACTGGGCAAAAATGGCCTGCATGGCAGAGTTCCAAGGAGAAAACCACTGCTGAGCAAAAAGAATATCAAAGCTTGTCTCAATTTCTCCACAACACATCTTGATGATCCCCAAGACCTTTGGGACAACATTCTGTGGACCGATGAGACAAAAGTGGAACTCTTTGGAAGGTGTGTGTCCAAGTATATCTGGCGTAGAAGGAACACTGCATTTCATAAAAAGAACATTATACCAACAGTAAAATATGGTGGTGGTAGTGTGATGGTCTGGGGCTGTTTTGCTGCTTCAGGACCTGGAAGACTTGCCGTGATAAAAGGAACTATGAATTCTGCTGTCTACCAAGAGATCCTGAAGGAGAATGTCCGACCATCTGTTCGTGTACTCAAGCTGAAACGAACTTGGGTTCTGCAGCAAGACAATGATCCTAAACACACCAGCAAGTTCACCACCGAATGGCTGAAGAAAAACAAAATGAAGACTTTGGAGTGGCCTAGCCAAAGTCCTGACCTGAATCCTATTGAGATGTTGTGGTATGACCTTAAAAAGGCCGTTCATGCTCGAAAACCCTCTAATGTAACTGAATTAGGACAATTCTGCAAAGATGAGTGGCCCAAAATTCCTCCAGGACGCTGTAAAAGCCTCATTGCACGTTTTCGCAAACGCTTGGTTGCAGTTGTTGCTGCTAAGGGTGGCCCAACCAGTTATTAGGTTTAGGGGGCAATCACTTTTTCACACAGGGCCATGATGGTTTGGATTTTTTTTCACCTTTAATAATAAACACCTTCATTTACAAATTGCATTTTGTGTTTACTTGTGTTGTCCTTGACTATTGTTTAAATTGGTTTGATGTTCCGAAACACTTAAGTGTGACAAACATGCAAAGGAACAGGAAATGAGGAAGGGGGCAAACACTTTTTCACACCACTGTATATATTCCGTTGTCAAGTATCCTTTGTATCCATCTTGCTAATATTTACGAATTCTCACCCACTTTCATCCATTTTTCCTTTTTCATATATATTTTTTTATTATTATTATTTTTTTTATTATTATTATTATTATTTTTATATTTATTTTAATTTATTCTTTTTTTATTTTTATATTTATATATATATTTATTTTTATTTCCACATGCATCATTTTCATTTTTATTTCTTCTTCATTCTTATATTTTTATTTTTAGTTCCTTTTTTTTTTTCTGTTTTTTTTCACTTGTGTTTTTTTCATTTGTTTCATTATTATTATTTTTCACTTTAGTTTCATTACTAACTCCTCTTACTTCACCTCACATATATAAATAAATATACATACATGTCCATACATATATCTTGCACCACTCTTTCTCCCATTTACTCCTCTTCTTCCTGTTTCCATTGTATTTAGTTCTGTGTCCTCACAATATTATGGTCCCCCCGCATTGGTCCGTGCCTTATTAGTTCCTATGCCTGTATATTGGTTCCGGCATCCCCGCCCCCTTCCCCTCCCCTGTGTGCTATTTATACCCCTGCCCTGATTCCAAGAGCCCAGCTTGATAAAGGAGCGCAGCCGTCCTGTCATACATGGTCTTGCCAGCTCAAGAAACGCGTTGCATGCCCTGTGACGTCATCTCCCGTCGCCCGGAGTTCCTCGTGCGTTCCACGCCTCGGACTAACGCTCACGTCTCTACATCGGCCGGCTCTGCACATCTAATACAGCTAATGTTGTCGATAACAACATGCAGCGATGTCAATTGTTGATAACGCTGTCAAGCGGCAAAAATTGACGTTACGGCTGTCCAGAGACAAAAATTGTCGATAACGACCTCCAGCGATGTCAATTTTCAATAACGCTGTCCAGCGATGTCAATTGTTGATAACGCCGTGCAGTGGCAAAAATTGACGATAACGACATCCAGCATCAAAAATTGTCGATAACGCTATCCAGCGATGTCAATTGTCGATAACGAACTCCAGCAATGAAAATTGACAATAATGCCATCCAGCGATGTCAATTGTCGATAACGCCGTCCAGCGATGTCAATTGTCGATAACCACCTCCAGTGAAAAAAATTGTCAAAACGACTTCCAGCAAAAAATCTCAATAACGACGTCCAGCGATGTCAGTTGTCGATAACGACCTCCAGTAACAAAAATTGTCGATAACGCCGCCCAGCAACAAAAATTGACGATAATGACGTCCAGCAACGAAAATTGTCAATAACGCTGTCCAGCGATGTCAATTGTCAAGAACGACCTCTAGTGACAAAAATTGTCGATAACAACATCCAGCGATGTCAATTGTTGATAACGCTGTCAAGCGACAAAAATTGACGTTACAGCTGTCCAGAGACAAAAATTGTCTATTAATATTATTATATGTTATTATATATATATATATATATATATATATATTTTTTTTTTTTTTTTCCTTTCATACAGTTGGCTTTACAGGAATAGTATATATGACGTTGTCAAGTATCCTTTGTATCCATCTTGCTAATATTTACGAATTCCCACCCACTTTCATCCATTTTTCCTTTTTCATATATATATTTTTTTTTATTATTATTATTATTATTATTTTTTTTTTTTATTATTATTATTATTATTATATTTATTTTAATTTTTATTTATTCTTTTTTTATTTTTATATTTATATATATATTTTTTTTTATTTCCACATCCATCATTTTCATTTTTATTTCTTCTTCATTCTTATATTTTTATTTTTAGTTCCTTTTTTTTTTCTCAGTTTTTTTTCACTTGTGTTTTTTTCATTTGTTTCATTATTATTATTTTTTACTTTAGTTTCATTACTAACTCCTCTTACTTCACCACACATATATAAATAAATATATATACATGTCCATACATATATCTTGCACCACTCTTTCTCCCATTTACTCCTCTTCTTCCTGTTTCCATTGTATTTAGTTCTGTGTCCTCACAATATTATGGTCCCCCCGCATTGGTCCGTGCCTTATTAGTTCCTATGCCTGTATATTGGTTCCGGCATTCCCGCCCCCTTCCCCTCCCCTGTGTGCTATTTATACCCCTGCCCTGATTCCAAGAGCCCAGCTTGATAAAGGAGCGCAGCCGTCCTGTCATACACGGTCTTGCCAGCTCAAGAAACGCGTTGCATGCCCTGTGACGTCATCTCCTGTCGCCCGGAGTTCCTCGTGCGTTCCACGCCTCGGACTAACGCTCACGTCTCTACATCGGCCGGCTCTGCACATCTAATACAGCTAATGTTGTCGATAACAACATGCAGCGATGTCAATTGTTGATAACGCTGTCAAGCGGCAAAAATTGACGTTACGGCTGTCCAGAGACAAAAATTGTCGATAACGACCTCCAGCGATGTCAATTTTCAATAACGCTGTCCAGCGATGTCAATTGTTGATAACGCCGTGCAGCGGCAAAAATTGACGATAACGACATCCAGCATCAAAAATTGTCGATAACGCTATCCAGCGATGTCAATTGTCGATAACGAACTCCAGCAATGAAAATTGACAATAATGCCGTCCAGCGATGTCAATTGTCGATAACGCCGTCCAGCGATGTCAATTGTCGATAACCACCTCCAGTGAAAAAAATTGTCAATAACGACTTCCAGCAAAAAATCTCAATAACGACGTCCAGCGATGTCAGTTGTCGATAACGACCTCCAGTAACAAAAATTGTCGATAACGCCGCCCAGCAACAAAAATTGACGATAATGACGTCCAGCAACGAAAATTGTCAATAACGCTGTCCAGCGATGTCAATTGTCAAGAACGACCTCTAGTGACAAAAATTGTCGATAACAACATCCAGCGATGTCAATTGTTGATAACGCTGTCAAGCGACAAAAATTGACGTTACGGCTGTCCAGAGACAAAAATTGTCTATTAATATTATTATATGTTATTATATATATATATATATATATATATATAATTATATATATATATATATATTTTATTTTTTTTTCCCTTTCATACAGTTGGCTTTACAGGAATAGTATATATTCCGTTGTCAAGTATCCTTTGTATCCATCTTGCTAATAATTACGAATCCCCACCCACTTTCATCCATTTTTCCTTTTTCATATATTTTTTTTTTTATTATTATTATTATTATTTTTTTATTATTATTATTATTATTTTTATATTTATTTTAATTTTTATTTATTATTTTTTTATTTTTATATTTATATATATTTTTTTTTTTATTTCCATATCCATCATTTTCATTTTTATTTCTTCTTCATTCTTATATTTTTATTTTTAGTTCCTTTTTTTTTTTCTCAGTTTTTTTTCACTTGTGTTTTTTTCATTTGTTTCATTATTATTATTTTTCACTTTAGTTTCATTACTAACTCCTCTTACTTCACCACACATATATAAATAAATATATATACATGTCCATACATATATCTTGCACCACTCTTTCTCCCATTTACTCCTCTTCTTCCTGTTTCCATTGTATTTAGTTCTGTGTCCTCACAATATTATGGTCCCCCCGCATTGGTCCGTGCCTTATTAGTTCCTATGCCTGTATATTGGTTCCGGCATCCCCGCCCCCTTCCCCTCCCCTGTGTGCTATTTATACCCCTGCCCTGATTCCAAGAGCCCAGCTTGATAAAGGAGCGCAGCCGTCCTGTCATACACGGTCTTGCCAGCTCAAGAAACGCGTTGCATGCCCTGTGACGTCATCTCCTGTCGCCCGGAGTTCCTCGTGCGTTCCACGCCTCGGACTAACGCTCACGTCTCTACATCGGCCGGCTCTGCACATCTAATACAGCTAATGTTGTCGATAACAACATGCAGCGATGTCAATTGTTGATAACGCTGTCAAGCAGCAAAAATTGACGTTACGGCTGTCCAGAGACAAAAATTGTCGATAACGACCTCCAGCGATGTCAATTTTCAATAACGCTGTCCAGCGATGTCAATTGTTGATAACGCCGTGCAGCGGCAAAAATTGACGATAACGACATCCAGCATCAAAAATTGTCGATAACGCTATCCAGCGATGTCAATTGTCGATAACGAACTCCAGCAATGAAAATTGACAATAATGCCATCCAGCGATGTCAATTGTCGATAACGCCGTCCAGCGATGTCAATTGTCGATAACCACCTCCAGTGAAAAAAATTGTCAATAACGACTTCCAGCAAAAAATCTCAATAACGACGTCCAGCGATGTCAGTTGTCGATAACGACCTCCAGTAACAAAAATTGTCGATAACGCCGCCCAGCAACAAAAATTGACGATAATGACGTCCAGCAACGAAAATTGTCAATAACGCTGTCCAGCGATGTCAATTGTCAAGAACGACCTCTAGTGACAAAAATTGTCGATAACAACATCCAGCGATGTCAATTGTTGATAACGCTGTCAAGCGACAAAAATTGACGTTACGGCTGTCCAGAGACAAAAATTGTCTATTAATATTATTATATGTTATTATATATATATATATATATATATATATATATATATATATATATATAATTATATATATATATATATATTTTATTTTTTTTTCCCTTTCATACAGTTGGCTTTACAGGAATAGTATATATTCCGTTGTCAAGTATCCTTTGTATCCATCTTGCTAATAATTACGAATCCCCACCCACTTTCATCCATTTTTCCTTTTTCATATATTTTTTTTTTTATTATTATTATTATTATTTTTTTTATTATTATTATTATTATTTTTATATTTATTTTAATTTTTATTTATTATTTTTTTATTTTTATATTTATATATTTTTTTATTTTTATTTCCATATCCATCATTTTCATTTTTATTTCTTCTTCATTCTTATATTTTTATTTTTAGTTCCTTTTTTTTTTTCTGTTTTTTTTCACTTGTGTTTTTTTCATTTGTTTCATTATGTGAGGATCAAGGTATAAGAATAAAAATGGTTGACAGTATGTTTCTTTAAATGCTTATCTCGTCTGTTTTCAGTTGTTTTAAAGACATCATTCTTAAAGGCCGGATGGGTGCAGTCACGTACACACAAAGAGGAAGCCATGTCATAAGGGTCAACTGCTGCATCAGCTCTAAAAGCAGAAGACACTTAGAAATTGCCTTTTATAGAAGTTGTTTTGTTTCAACATTTTTAACGCCTGCCTGTCTTTTGTGTATATAAGAGCTGTGTGATAATAAAGAGACTCAGAGTGAGCGAGTGCGACCGTCTGAGCAGACATACTGAGAACTTTTTCCGTGTCTCCTTGCTTAGATAAGACTCTAATAATAATTGGGAAACGGTAACATAACTTATGAATAGGTGACTTGCAGTAGTCACACCTAACATTTTTGGCGCACGAACAAGGGACTTCGCTAAAGAAACTACAAGAGGCGAACGAACATAAGGACGGAACAAAGAGGTCGGGCACATCAGGAACCACAGACAAATCCTGCGCAGGTAAGAAAAGCTTTATTTTCTTATAAACTCTGTGCTTCTTAGATTTGTGCCCACCCGATCTGTCTGTATTGTTCTTCAGGTAAAACCAACCTCTATAGTAAGCGAGTCTTGAATTTAATATTTGACTTATGTTACCGTTGTTTCTTGTCTGTCTCCTTGTCATCTGTCTGTTGTGACTGAGATAAGCCCTGTTTGTATGGTGTGAATTGAAACATATATCATCCCAATGGGTAACGGAATGCGCCCTTAACTCGTAAGAGTACTTGGGGGTCCGACACTTAAGTTTGATATACGCTTTTTGATTCATGAGCCTAAAAACGGGTTGAAAGTATAAGTCCTGAATGCCTCAATAAAGCAGGAATAAGAAACGATTGCTGAGAAATTCCATGTTAAAGGGAAGGGAATAAGGTCTCCACAAAGTCCGGAGATCTAGTTATATGTGTTTGGCCACCAAAAGGAATGCTTGTATATGTTGTAGCCGTCAGTCTGGTCATAATATTTGTCAGTTGGCTAGCATATAAAGTAATTCGATTTCAGAAATCTCATCCAGGAGAGGTTTTTAGTATTTTGGCACCCTAGGAGGAGAAGGCAACGAGACACTTAGTAAGTGATCCAAACGCCACCTAGGCAGGACTGTCAAAATGGGCCAGACACATGGTAAACCCCAGGAGGAATCTCAGAAATGTTATGCTGTTAAAGACATAATTACAATGTTGTATGGGAAGGACAAGGCACAGGGCACGAATAGGGTTCTCAAGAAATTTGGAATGGATGGAGAAAATGGGCTAAGTGTAGAAGGTTGGGAGAATATAAAGAGAGACAGACAGGGGGAGGTCCTGCAGAACAGATGGGTATCACAAATACAATGTTTAATTAAGGTTATATTTTTATTTTTAGTTCCTTTTTTTTTTTCTCAGTTTTTTTTCACTTGTGTTTTTTTCATTTGTTTCATTATTATTATTTTTCACTTTAGTTTCATTACTAACTCCTCTTACTTCACCACCAGTCACGTACACACAAAGAGGAAGCCATGTCATAAGGGTCAACTGCTGCATCAGCTCTAAAAGCAGAAGACACTTAGAAATTGCCTTTTATAGAAGTTGTTTTGTTTCAACATTTTTAACGCCTGCCTGTCTTTTGTGTATATAAGAGCTGTGTGATAATAAAGAGACTCAGAGTGAGCGAGTGCGACCGTCTGAGCAGACATACTGAGAACTTTTTCCGTGTCTCCTTGCTTAGATAAGACTCTAATAATAATTGGGAAACGGTAACATAACTTATGAATAGGTGACTTGCAGTAGTCACACCTAACATTTTTGGCGCACGAACAAGGGACTTCGCTAAAGAAACTACAAGAGGCGAACGAACATAAGGACGGAACAAAGAGGTCGGGCACATCAGGAACCACAGACAAATCCTGCGCAGGTAAGAAAAGCTTTATTTTCTTATAAACTCTGTGCTTCTTAGATTTGTGCCCACCCGATCTGTCTGTATTGTTCTTCAGGTAAAACCAACCTCTATAGTAAGCGAGTCTTGAATTTAATATTTGACTTATGTTACCGTTGTTTCTTGTCTGTCTCCTTGTCATCTGTCTGTTGTGACTGAGATAAGCCCTGTTTGTATGGTGTGAATTGAAACATATATCATCCCAATGGGTAACGGAATGCGCCCTTAACTCGTAAGAGTACTTGGGGGTCCGACACTTAAGTTTGATATACGCTTTTTGATTCATGAGCCTAAAAACGGGTTGAAAGTATAAGTCCTGAATGCCTCAATAAAGCAGGAATAAGAAACGATTGCTGAGAAATTCCATGTTAAAGGGAAGGGAATAAGGTCTCCACAAAGTCCGGAGATCTAGTTATATGTGTTTGGCCACCAAAAGGAATGCTTGTATATGTTGTAGCCGTCAGTCTGGTCATAATATTTGTCAGTTGGCTAGCATATAAAGTAATTCGATTTCAGAAATCTCATCCAGGAGAGGTTTTTAGTATTTTGGCACCCTAGGAGGAGAAGGCAACGAGACACTTAGTAAGTGATCCAAACGCCACCTAGGCAGGACTGTCAAAATGGGCCAGACACATGGTAAACCCCAGGAGGAATCTCAGAAATGTTATGCTGTTAAAGACATAATTACAATGTTGTATGGGAAGGACAAGGCACAGGGCACGAATAGGGTTCTCAAGAAATTTGGAATGGATGGAGAAAATGGGCTAAGTGTAGAAGGTTGGGAGAATATAAAGAGAGACAGACAGGGGGAGGTCCTGCAGAACAGATGGGTATCACAAATACAATGTTTAATTAAGGTTTCCAACAGGGCTAAAGAGGAGGGATGGAAGTATTGTCATGAACAGGGTGGATGGGATATGAAGGTCCGACGCAAGAGTCTCCCTTCTGCTCCCGAGAATGGAGTAAAAACGGAAGGTACTCCACCTCCTTATACCACTACCACACCAGGTAGCGAAAGACCAAAACTTTATCCTTCCTTAAGAGGAAGAGGATGGGTATGCCGAGTATGCGGTACCCAGAATACAGACTGGGCACAGGAATGTGTACATTGCGGAGCTCAAAGACCAGAGCCCGTAGCTCCAGTCCACAGCCGGACTAGGGTAATACAAGTAAATAATCCAAATGCGGGTCAAGCAGGACAGCCACCTACAGTGACTTGACAAGTCGTTCTGAGGACATGGGCACCTTGGTCGGCTGACACTCTTATGGCATTAATACAGAATGCTCCTGATCCCGTAGCAAAACCTGCCGCATTCTGTAGATTCGTGACACAATTACTAGACACACATGAAGCAGCTTGGCAAGATGGGGAAGATTTGTGTAGACATAAAATGACACTGACGATGTTTAATCAATTTATGAATGAAATTGCTCCACATAGACCACAAGGGGATCCAGCGGCAGATCCACCAGGAATACACCCCCGTCATATAGACTCTAGACCCCTGTTTATTAATCAGTTACGAGAATTTTGCCAAGGGAAACAGCAGGAAAGGGGTTCGACAGCGCCCATAAAACAGGCCCCAGGTCAGACTGTTACAGAATTTTACCTCAACATGGAAAGCATGATGGCTGACGAAGGTCTAGATTTAGCCTTACCCGTCACCATTAGGGCTTTCAATCGACAGTTTATGGAAGGACTAGTACCCCAAATAGGTGACAAACTGAAGGCATGTACTCCCGAATGGAGAGCCATACGGGACAGAGGAACATTGTTGCAGAAAGCACAAGGCATAGAGGCTGATTTAGCAGAAGCTAAACCCAGAAGGACACCGGG
This sequence comes from Lithobates pipiens, assembly GCF_037356315.1. NCBI lineage: Eukaryota > Metazoa > Chordata > Amphibia > Anura > Ranidae > Lithobates > Lithobates pipiens. The sequence goes on from NW_027507790.1 coordinate 223,320,045, forward strand.
AGTTAACACTGTTGCCCGGGTCAATGAAGGAGGGAATTCCTCCCGTAAACCTCTTACCTGTTATTACTGCAACAAGGTGGGACATATAAAAAGAGACTGTAGGAAAAGAATAAAAGACGAACAGGAAGGAAACACGGACAGAGACACGAGGGACTACAGACAGAGGCGTACCAACGATAGGGACGATCCGACCGCATGACTTGCCCCAGTCCTAGCTGAATCAGAGAATAAAATGCTCCACATGTTGATGAAGGTGGAAGGTAAACATATTCCTTGTTTAGTTGACACAGGAGCATCACGCAGCTTATTATCTGATTCAGTAGTCCCTCCACACATGACATCCCGTGACACCATACCCATAAGTGGTTATGACGGTCTTTTGTCCGATGCCCCACTGACTAAACCTTTAAAAGTAAAAATAGGGAATGGCAACCACCTGACACTTGTGTATTGTTGCAATATGTAGATGACCTATTGTTATGTTGTCCGGATAACGATACTTGTTTAAAAGCCACTCTATCATTGTTACAATTCCTGGCTGAAAAAGGGTGCAAAGTGAATAGAACTAAGTTACAGGTATGCCAGAAAAAGGTTGTCTTTTTGGGCCACTGTATATCCCAGGGTACTCGACACCTCACTGAAGAACGAGTCCAGGCCATAAGACAAATGAATGTCCCACGCAACTTTAAGCAACTTCGTATGTTTCTGGGAATAGTGTCATATTGTAGACAATGGATACCACATGCCAGTTCTCTGATGCAGCCATTATATGATTGCTTGAAAATAGTACCCTATGTACTCACAGAAGCAGGTCATAAGTCTTTTAGCACCTTAAGAAAGTTACTAATTTTGGCACCTGCGATCGGGATCCCTGACTATACCAAAACATTTCATTTGTACATTGCTGAAATCACGGGACACGCAACAGGGGTGTTGACACAACAACACATCAAACAAAGGCCGGTAGCATATTTCTCAGCGGCTCTCGATCCTGTCTCTAGAGGATCACCGTCCTGTGTACGGGCAGTCGCAGCAGTGTCAATTATCATTGACAAATCCTCAGAAATTGTCTTAGACAATCCTGTAGTGGTACATACCACACATGACATACACGCCATCTTGTCACAAGTTCAGCCAAAGCACATATCAATGGCGAGGCAGCTGCGTCTGCAATGCACCTTGCTCCTACCTCCCAATGTTACCTTCCAGCGATGCACTTCCTTTAACTTAGCACAACTTCTACCCTTACAGACAGATTTGACAGGGGGGAGTAATGGTGAAGGCACAGCACAAGAAACTCAGGATTCTGACACACTTTCATTTCATGACATAACATCTGATGAACACGATTGTTTTCAACTTATGGAACAAGAGATCACGGGGTTCCCACATGTCACAGACACACCCATTGCAAATGCAGAACACACACTGTACATAGATGGTAGTAGATTTGCCGATGACAAAGGTAAATATCACACAGGTTATGCTGTGGTAACGGACACACAGGTAATTGAGGCAAAGTCATTACCAGCACACATGTCGGCACAAGAAGCGGAACTAACGGCCTTAGAAAAAGCCTTAGAACACTTAGAGGGACAAGAAGGGAACATTTACACTGACTCTGCCTATGCTTATGGTGTTGCACATGATTATGGCCACATATGGAAAGCTAGAGGTTACCTTACAGCAGCAGGCACACCTGTTAAACATGGTGAAGGAATCAAAAGAGTCCTGAACAATCTTCAAAAAGTTAGAAGAGTAGCCATTATGAAGATAGCGGCACACACGAGCGCAAAAACAATTGAGGCAAAAGGAAATGCATTTGCAGATTTAACTGCAAAACAAGCAGCTCTAGGGGAAGTAAGCCCTGAGACCTTAGCTACGGTAAAGGTGAGCATCCCAGAACCGACATGGCAGCAGATGAGTAAACTACAGGAGCAAGCAGGAGAGAGCGAGAAAGATAGATGGGTAAAAATGGGAGCAGCACCAGGCCTTGACAATATATGGAGGGAAGGAGGCAGAATATGCCTACCTGCCTCTCTATACCCAGCAATGGCAGCGGCTGTCCACTTGCCCACTCATGTCAGCTCCAATTCTATGTATAGGATTGTAAGCCAAGGATGGCTAGCCCCTGGATTCAGTAGTACTGCAAGGAACTACTGTGCTGCATGCCAAATCTGTCTGTTAAATAACCCAGGACAGAGAGTGAAAACCCCACGTAAACATCAGGTTCGGGCCCAGTATCCCTTTCAGAGACTGCAAATTGACTATATCCAAATGCCTAAGAGCGGCCCATTTGAATTTTGTCTCGTGTGCATCTGCTTATTTTCAGGCTGGCCAGAAAGTTATCCAGTGAAATCAGCTACAGCGAAAGCCACAGCGAAGAAACTGATCACAGAGTTAATACCTAGGTTTGGTCTTCCTGAAACCATAGAATCAGATAGGGGAACACACTTTACAGGAGAAATCATGCAGAATGTAATGGCTATGTTAGGGGTTCAACAAAGTTTCCACACCCCTTACCACCCACAGAGTTCAGGATCAGTAGAAAGAGTAAATGGGACAATAAAGTTAAAAATACAAAAAGCTATGCAAGAGTTAAATAAACCTTGGCCAGAATGTCTGCCTTTAGCTTTGTTCTCCATAAGGTATACTCCAACGGGAAAAACAGGGTTATCCCCATATGAAATACTTTTTGGGAATGCACCCAGACTAGGTTTATACTTTCCACAGAGTATGCAATTGCAATGTGATAGTTTGACTGCATATGTGATACAATTACAACAGCATCTAACTAAGATCCACAAAAGTGTGTATTCTTCTCTTCCAGACCCTAACTCAATAGCAGGTACTCATTCGCTGAGCCCCGGAGATTGGGTCTATGTAAAGAAACATACCAGAAAAGCTTTAGAGCCACGGTTTGAAGGACCATATCAAGTACTGCTGACCACTCCCACATCGGTCAAGTTGGAGGGTAAAGCAGCCTGGATCCACGCTTCACACTGTAAAAAGGAGCCAGTTGGCAAATGACAACATGTATCTTTTTATTTTTTTTTGTTTCAGTAATTCTGACCAATAGTTTGGTTACCTCACAGAATGAAATTCACAAGGATGAAGGATTTTCTAAAAAAATGTTATTACTGAAGTTTAAATATGCTTATGCTCGGAAGTCAGGATATGAGAAATGTTGGATTTGCAGTAAATTACACCCCAGTACAGCAAACATACCACTGATGGCAGTTCCTATAAATTATACTGACCTTGCTAACAGTAGCATTAACATAACTGGAACAAATACCAGCAAGACAGTAATGTTTAAATCAAATGGTCTCGCCTTTCCCCCTGATTGGTGTTTCAACCTAGGAAACACAACGGGAGGAAATAGAAAATGCCAAGACAGCAAGTTTAACTTGTCCATTGTCGTATTAAATGGAAGATTCTACCCCAGTAATTCCAGCACACACCAGACGTTATCTGACTTCCTCACTAACATTGTGGATAATAATGTTAGGTGGTTAGTATCCAACTTATCCCTCTATGGATACACCTCTCGTTATAGAAATGATATCAGTTCAAGATCAGTAGCTCTAGGAAACAATATATACATCTGTTGTGGGGATAAGTGTTATACCTGGATACCTAGAAGGGCTCAGGGATGGTGCTACCTCGCAAGTTTGGTACCAGTAATGGGAGTAGTGGGTGATGAACGAGGTGATCACCTACTAGAAGCTAGTATGCACCCCAGATATCCCCTCAGATATTGTAGCAAGAGAGAAATATTCTTAGAGCAGGACATGGCATGGGCTTGGTTCCCGTCCTGGACAGGATGGGGTATAGACTTAATGAAGCGACTAAATAACTATACTGGAATAATTAATGATATTTTGGAGAAAAACTCTGATGACATTACTAAGTTAAATCTAGAGACCAGAGCCATCACAAAACAAATAGAATTACATGAGTTAGCGATTGAAAGTATGAGTGCAGCATTAACAGGACTCTGTGAGGCTACAGAAGACTATGAATGTTGTACTTGGATACATAACACCAGCATCGAGATACTCGACTATTATGACATCATTGCACGACACCGCACGGAAGTAAAGGATCTACAGGAGAAGGCCCGTAATATTGGCCGTGACTGGGATCCTTTTGGTGGAACTTTTAGTTTCTCAGGGTTATTTTCTTGGTTCAAGAAGGCAGCAATGACGATTATAGTAGTGCTTATATTCATATTTCTCATTTATTTGTGTTTTAAGTTGCTCATGTGCTTTTGCAAGAAAGCCAAGGTAAATGCTGTAGAAAAGATGGAACTTTTGTAAGTTGATAAGTTGGATAAGATAGGTGGATTTGGTTCCTTGACATCACCCATCTGTCAGAAAAGCCACTCTTCCTGAATTTTAGATGTTGGTACTATCCAGGGGGATGGGTGTATACCCCTCTGACAACTCGCGGTCAGGGAGAGTACTTTGGACATAGGCCGACTAGAACTTGTTCAGGTGGACCCAGGGTAAGAGGGAAGGGTGATGTCAAAGGGGGAAATTGTGAGGATCAAGGTATAAGAATAAAAATGGTTGACAGTATGTTTCTTTAAATGCTTATCTCGTCTGTTTTCAGTTGTTTTAAAGACATCATTCTTAAAGGCCGGATGGGTGCAGTCACGTACACACAAAGAGGAAGCCATGTCATAAGGGTCAACTGCTGCATCAGCTCTAAAAGCAGAAGACACTTAGAAATTGCCTTTTATAGAAGTTGTTTTGTTTCAACATTTTTAACGCCTGCCTGTCTTTTGTGTATATAAGAGCTGTGTGATAATAAAGAGACTCAGAGTGAGCGAGTGCGACCGTCTGAGCAGACATACTGAGAACTTTTTCCGTGTCTCCTTGCTTAGATAAGACTCTAATAATAATTGGGAAACGGTAACATAACTTATGAATAGGTGACTTGCAGTAGTCACACCTAACAATTATTATCATTTTTCACTTTAGTTTCATTACTAACTCCTCTTACTTCACCACACATATATAAATAAATATATATACATGTCCATACATATATCTTGCACCACTCTTTCTCCCATTTACTCCTCTTCTTCCTGTTTCCATTGTATTTAGTTCTGTGTCCTCACAATATTATGGTCCCCCGCATTGGTCCGTGCCTTATTAGTTCCTATGCCTGTATATTGGTTCCGGCATCCCCGCCCCCTTCCCCTCCCCTGTGTGCTATTTATACCCCTGCCCTGATTCCAAGAGCCCAGCTTGATAAAGGAGCGCAGCCGTCCTGTCATACATGGTCTTGCCAGCTCAAGAAACGCGTTGCATGCCCTGTGACGTCATCTCCCGTCGCCCGGAGTTCCTCGTGCGTTCCACGCCTCGGACTAACGCTCACGTCTCTACATCGGCCGGCTCTGCACATCTAATACAGCTAATGTTGTCTAATGTTGTCGATAACAACATGCAGCGATGTCAATTGTTGATAACGCTGTCAAGCGGCAAAAATTGACGTTACGGCTGTCCAGAGACAAAAATTGTCGATAACGACCTCCAGCGATGTCAATTTTCAATAACGCTGTCCAGCGATGTCAATTGTTGATAACGCCGTGCAGCGGAAAAAATTGACGATAACGACATCCAGCATCAAAAATTGTCGATAACGCTATCCAGCGATGTCAATTGTCGATAACGAACTCCAGCAATGAAAATTGACAATAATGCCGTCCAGCGATGTCAATTGTCGATAACGCCGTCCAGCGATGTCAATTGTCGATAACCACCTCCAGTGAAAAAAATTGTCAATAACGACTTCCAGCAAAAAATCTCAATAACGACGTCCAGCGATGTCAGTTGTCGATAACGACCTCCAGTAACAAAAATTGTCGATAACGCCGGCCAGCAACAAAAATTGACGATAATGACGTCCAGCAACGAAAATTGTCAATAACGCTGTCCAGCGATGTCAATTGTCAAGAACGACCTCTAGTGCACATCTAATACAGCTAATGTTGTCTAATGTTGTCGATAACAACATCCAGCGATGTCAATTGTTGATAACGCTGTCAAGCGACAAAAATTGACGTTACGGCTGTCCAGAGACAAAAATTGTCTATTAATATTATTATATGTTATTATATATATATATATATTTTTTTCCCTTTCATACAGTTGGCTTTACAGGAAGAGTATATATGACGTTGTCAAGTATCCTTTGTATCCATCTAGCTAATATTTACGAATTCCCACCCACTTTCATCCATTTTTCCTTTTTCATATATTATTTTTTTTTTTTATTATTATTATTATTATTTTTTTTTATTATTATTATTATTATTTTTATATTTATTTTAATTTTTATTTATTCTTTTTTTATTTTTATATTTATATATATTTTTATTTTTATTTCCACATCCATCATTTTCATTTTTATTTCTTCTTCATTCTTATATTTTTATTTTTAGTTCCTTTTTTTTTCTGTTTTTTTTCACTTGTGTTTTTTTCATTTGTTTCATTATTATCATTTTTCACTTTAGTTTCATTACTAACTCCTCTTACTTCACCACACATATATAAATAAATATATATACATGTCCATACATATATCTTGCACCACTCTTTCTCCCATTTACTCCTCTTCTTCCTGTTTCCATTGTATTTAGTTCTGTGTCCTCACAATATTATGGTCCCCCCGCATTGGTCCGTGCCTTATTAGTTCCTATGCCTGTATATTGGTTCCGGCATCCCCGCCCCCTTCCCCTCCCCTGTGTGCTATTTATACCCCTGCCCTGATTCCAAGAGCCCAGCTTGATAAAGGAGCGCAGCCGTCCTGTCATACATGGTCTTGCCAGCTCAAGAAACGCGTTGCATGCCCTGTGACGTCATCTCCCGTCGCCCGGAGTTCCTCGTGCGTTCCATGCCTCGGACTAACGCTCACGTCTCTACATCGGCCGGCTCTGCACATCTAATACAGCTAATGTTGTCTAATGTTGTCGATAACAACATGCAGCGATGTCAATTGTTGATAACGCTGTCAAGCGGCAAAAATTGACGTTACGGCTGTCCAGAGACAAAAATTGTCGATAACGACCTCCAGCGATGTCAATTTTCAATAACGCTGTCCAGCGATGTCAATTGTTGATAACGCCGTGCAGCGGAAAAAATTGACGATAACGACATCCAGCATCAAAAATTGTCGATAACGCTATCCAGCGATGTCAATTGTCGATAACGAACTCCAGCAATGAAAATTGACAATAATGCCGTCCAGCGATGTCAATTGTCGATAACGCCGTCCAGCGATGTCAATTGTCGATAACCACCTCCAGTGAAAAAAATTGTCAATAACGACTTCCAGCAAAAAATCTCAATAACGACGTCCAGCGATGTCAGTTGTCGATAACGACCTCCAGTAACAAAAATTGTCGATAACGCCGGCCAGCAACAAAAATTGACGATAATGACGTCCAGCAACGAAAATTGTCAATAACGCTGTCCAGCGATGTCAATTGTCAAGAACGACCTCTAGTGCACATCTAATACAGCTAATGTTGTCTAATGTTGTCGATAACAACATCCAGCGATGTCAATTGTTGATAACGCTGTCAAGCGACAAAAATTGACGTTACGGCTGTCCAGAGACAAAAATTGTCTATTAATATTATTATATGTTATTATATATATATATATATATATTTTTTTTTTCCCTTTCATACAGTTGGCTTTACAGGAAGAGTATATATGACGTTGTCAAGTATCCTTTGTATCCATCTAGCTAATATTTACGAATTCCCACCCACTTTCATCCATTTTTCCTTTTTCATATATTATTTTTTTTTTTTATTATTATTATTATTATTATTTTTTATTATTATTATTTTTATATTTATTTTAATTTTTATTTATTCTTTTTTTATTTTTATATTTATATATATTTTTATTTTTATTTCCACATCCATCATTTTCATTTTTATTTCTTCTTCATTCTTATATTTTTATTTTTAGTTCCTTTTTTTTTCTGTTTTTTTTCACTTGTGTTTTTTTCATTTGTTTCATTATTATCATTTTTCACTTTAGTTTCATTACTAACTCCTCTTACTTCACCACACATATATAAATAAATATATATACATGTCCATACATATATCTTGCACCACTCTTTCTCCCATTTACTCCTCTTCTTCCTGTTTCCATTGTATTTAGTTCTGTGTCCTCACAATATTATGGTCCCCCCGCATTGGTTCGTGCCTTATTAGTTCCTATGCCTGTATATTGGTTCCGGCATCCCCGCCCCCTTCCCCTCCCCTGTGTGCTATTTATACCCCTGCCCTGATTCCAAGAGCCCAGCTTGATAAAGGAGCGCAGCCGTCCTGTCATACATGGTCTTGCCAGCTCAAGAAACGCGTTGCATGCCCTGTGACGTCATCTCCCGTCGCCCGGAGTTCCTCGTGCGTTCCACGCCTCGGACTAACGCTCACGTCTCTACATCGGCCGGCTCTGCACATCTAATACAGCTAATGTTGTCTAATGTTGTCGATAACAACATGCAGCGATGTCAATTGTTGATAACGCTGTCAAGCGGCAAAAATTGACGTTACGGCTGTCCAGAGACAAAAATTGTCGATAAC
>NW_027507790.1:223333661-223343661 GCF_037356315.1 Lithobates pipiens
AATTGTCGATAACGACCTCCAGTGACAAAAATTGTTGGTAACACTGCCCAGCGACAAAAATTGACAATAATGACGTCCAGCAACTAAAATTGTCAATAACGCCGTCCAGCGATGTCAATTTTCGATAAAGCCGTCCAGCGATGTCAATCGTTGATAACGCTGCCAGTGACAAAAATGATCGATAACGCCGTCCAGTGATTTAAATTGTCGATAATGACCTCAAGCAACGAAGATTGTCAATAACGCCGTCCAGCGATGTCAATTGTCGTTAACGACCTCCAGTGAAAAAAATAGTCAATAACGACTTCCAGCGACGAAAAATCTCAATAACGGCGTCCAGCGATGTCAATTGTTGATAACGCCGTCCAGCGATGTCAATTGTCAATAATGACCTCCAGCAACGAAAATTGTCACTAACTCCATCCAGCGATGTCAATTGTTAACGGCCTCCAGCAATGAAAATTGTCAATAACGGCATCCAGAGATGTCAATTGTCGATAATTGACCTACAGCGACAAAAATTGTCAATAACGACTTCCAGCAATGAAAATTCTCAATAACGCCGTCCAGCGACAAAAATTGACGATAACGCCATCCAGCATCAAAAATTGTCGATAATGACGTCCAGCGATGTCAATTGTCCATAACGCCATCCAGCGATGTCAATTGTCCATAACGACCTCCAGCAGTGAAAACTGACAATAATGCCGTCCAGCGATGTCAATTGTCAATAACGACCTCTAGTGAAAAAAATTGTCCATAACAACATTCAGTGATGTCAATTGTTGATAACGCTGTCAAGCGGCAAAAATTTACGTTACGGCTGTCCAGAGACAAAAATTGTCGATAACGACCTCCAGTGATGTAAATTTTCAATAACGCCGTCCAGCGATGTCAATTGTTGATAACGCCGCGCAGCGACAAAAATTGACGATAACGCCATCCAGCATCAAAAATTGTCGATAACGCTATCCAGCGATGTCAATTGTCGATAACGACATCAAGCAATGAAAATTGACAATAATGCCGTCCAGTGATGTCAATTGTCGATAACGCCGTCCAGCGATGTCAATTGTCGATAACGACCTCCAATGAAAAAAAATTAATAACGACTTCCAGCATCAAAAAATCTCAATAACGCCGTCCAGCGATGTCAATTGTTGATACTGCCGTCCAGCGACAAAAATTGACGATAACGCCATCCAGCATCAAATATTGTCGATAACGCCATCCAGCGCTGTCAATAAACGACCTCCAGCAATGAAAAGTCACAATAATGCCGTCCAGCGATGTCAATTGTCGATAACGCCTTCCAGCGATGTCAATTGTCAATAACGACCTCTAGTGACAAAAATTGTCGATAACAACATCCAGCGATGTCAATTGTTGATAACGGCGCGCAGCGTCAAAAATTGACGATAAAGCCATCCAGCATCAAAAATTGTCGATAACGCTATCCAGTGATGTCAATTGACGATAACGACATCGAGCAATGAAAATTGACGATAACGCCATCCAGCATCAAAAATTGTCGATAACGCCGTCCAGAGATGTCAATTGTCGATAACCACCTCCAGTGAAAAAAATTGTCAATAACGACTTCCAGCAAAAAATCTCAAGAACGACGTCCAACGATGTCAGTTGTCAATAACGACCTCCAGTGACAAAAATTGTCGATAACAACATCCAGCGATGTCAATTGTTGATAACGCTGTCAAGCGACAAAAATTGACGTTACGGCTGTCCAGAGACAAAAATTGACGATAACGGCCTCCAGCGATGTCAATTTTCAATAACGCCGTCCAGCGATGTCAATTGTTGATAACGCTGTGCAGCGTCAAAAATTGACGATAACGCCATCCAGCATCAAAAATTGTCGATAACGCTATCCAGCGATGTCAATTGTCGATAACGACATCAAGCAATGAAAATTGACAATAATGCCGTCCAGCGATGTCAATTGTCGATAACGCCGTCCAGCGAAGTCAATTGTCGATAACGACTTCCAGCAACAAATCTCAATAACGACCTCCAGCGATGTCAATTGTTGATAACACCGTCCAGCGTCAAAAATTGACGATAATGCCATCCAGCATCAAATATTGTCGATAACGCCATCCAGCGATGTCAATTGTCGATAACGAACTCCAGCAATGAAAATTGACAATAATGCCGTCCAGCGATGTCAATTGTCGATAACGCCGTCCAGCGATGTCAATTGTCGATAACCACCTCCAGTGAAAAAAATTGTCAATAACGACTTCCAGCAAAAAATCTCAATAACGACGTCCAGCAATGTCAGTTGTCGATAACGACCTCCAGTAACAAAAATTGTCGATAACGCCGCCCAGCAACAAAAATTGACGATAATGACGTCCAGCAACGATAATTGTCAATAACGCTGTCCAGCGATGTCAATTGTCAATAACGACCTCTAGTGACAAAAATTGTCGATAACAACATCCAGCGATGTCAATTGTTGATAACGCTGTCAAGCGACAAAAATTGACGTTACGGCTGTCCAGAGACAAATATTGTCTATTAATATTATTATATGTTATTATATATATATATATATATATATATATATATATATATATATATATATATATATATATAATATATATATATATATATATATATATATTTTTTTTTTTTTTTCCTTTCATACAGTTGGCTTTACAGGAATAGTATATATTCCGTTGTCAAGTATCCTTTGTATCCATCTTGCTAATATTTACGAATTCCCACCCACTTTCATCCATTTTTCCTTTTTCATATATATTTTTTATTATTATTATTATTATTATTATTTTTTTATTATTATTATTATTTTTTTTATATTTATTTTAATTTTTATTTATTCTTTTTTTATTTTTATATTTATATATATATATATTTTTTTTTTCCACATCCATCATTTTCATTTTTATTTCTTCTTCATTCTTATATTTTTATTTTTAGTTCCTTTTTTTTTTTCTGTTTTTTTTCACTTGTGTTTTTTTCATTTGTTTCATTATTATTATTTTTCACTTTAGTTTCATTACTAACTCCTCTTACTTCACCACACATATATAAATAAATATACATACATGTCCACACATATATCTTGCACCACTCTTTCTCCCATTTACTCCTCTTCTTCCTGTTTCCATTGTATTTAGTTCTGTGTCCTCACAATATTATGGTCCCCCCGCATTGGTCCGTGCCTTATTAGTTCCTATGCCTGTATATTGGTTTCGGCATCCCCGCCCCCTTCCCCTCCCCTGTGTGCTATTTATACCCCTGCCCTGATTCCAAGAGCCCAGCTTGATAAAGGAGCGCAGCCGTCCTGTCATACACGGTGTTGCCAGCTCAAGAAACGCGTTGCATGCCCTGTGACGTCATCTCCCGTCGCCCAGAGTTCCTCGTGCGTTCCACGCCACGGACTAACGCTCACGTCTCTACATCGGCCGGCTCTGCACATCTAATACAGCTAATGTTGTCTAATGTTGTCGATAACAACATGCAGCGATGTCAATTGTTGATAACGCTGTCAAGCGGCAAAAATTGACGTTACGGCTGTCCAGAGACAAAAATTGTCGATAACGACCTCCAGAGATGTCAATTTTCAATAACGCTGTCCAGCGATGTCAATTGTTGATAACGCCGTGCAGCGGCAAAAATTGACGATAACGACATCCAGCATCAAAAATTGTCGATAACGCTATCCAGCGATGTCAATTGTCGATAACGAACTCCAGCAATGAAAATTGACAATAATGCCATCCAGCGATGTCAATTGTCGATAACGCCGTCCAGCGATGTCAATTGTCGATAACCACCTCCAGTGAAAAAAATTGTCAATAACGACTTCCAGCAAAAAATCTCAATAACGACGTCCAGCGATGTCAGTTGTCGATAACGACCTCCAGTAACAAAAATTGTCGATAACGCCGCCCAGCAACAAAAATTGACGATAATGACGTCCAGCAACGAAAATTGTCAATAACGCTGTCCAGCGATGTCAATTGTCAAGAACGACCTCTAGTGACAAAAATTGTCGATAACAACATCCAGCGATGTAAATTGTTGATAACGCTGTCAAGCGACAAAAATTGACGTTACGGCTGTCCAGAGACAAAAATTGTCTATTAATATTATTATATGTTATCATATATATATATATATATATATATATATATATATATATATATATAATTTTATATATATATTTATGGTGTGGAGCCCTCTGACCGATACGGTTAAGGATGACAAACAAGGTTAACATAAACTCGCTTACTTGAAATGGACCTGAAAGTGTGCCCTGGTCTGACGTACGGTATACCAAAATAAGGGGGCATACCTTAGATAGAAAGTGGGTGATAAATGAAATGAATATGAATGGAGTGAAATGAGTACTCTCATGAGGAGTATGATGCTTGAGAAATGCCCTGAAAAAGGGGATGGGTGGGTGGGTATCGCGCACCGGAACCGACGAGGAAGACAGGCGAACGGGCTGGTTATATACTCCACCGGGCTCCTCCCATAATTTCAGGCCACCATACTGGCCTTTCTATTTATGGTGTGGAGCCCTCTGACCGATACGGTTAAGGATGACAAACAAGGTTAACATAAACTCGCTTACTTGAAATGGACCTGAAAGTGTGCCCTGGTCTGACGTACGGTATACCAAAATAAGGGGGCAAAAACATTCAGGTAGGGGTTGCATTTTATTGATCCAAGTTTGTTTACTGGGTGAGCTCGACAAAGGCCTGGGTCATCTCCGCTTGCGGAATGGGTATGTAGCGGGCGAAACAGGTGGACCTCCATCTGCCCAACTTCTTGACAATGTGAGTAGGACAGAGGTGAAGGATACCCGGGAGTATCCTGACACGTTCCACCGGGCAGCGTTCAGAGGTTTAGTGAGAAATGGCAGAAGAGGACTAACTCCTGGTTGATCAGCCAAAAAAGGGGCCGACAGGCGCGTGAGAATGGCGACCGGGTACCAGCGGTTGTTGGACTTATAGAGGTGTATGTCCGAACCCGAGCCAAGCTGCTGCGTCTTGGAGACTGCTAAGTGTAAGACGAAATGGTCTTCGTATCGGACCAGGTGGTGCTCGCACAGCATGCGTGCTGTGAGGCTACAACAAGTAAAACTCGCTTGGCCGTAAGAAGCCGTAGAAGGCCAGGTGTATGGCTGCTTGTAAATGACACTAATGTGGAGACCGAAAAGGTGAAGTGGCCAGGAAATCTGACATATTTCTAAACGTCTCCTGTAACAGGCAGTCGTTTTGGTGCCGGCCATCGGCTGGCGCTTTCTGGATACCGCGCATAACAGCCCGAACGGCGTGGTAAAATAGGAAGGGTACGGTAGGGTCCTGGAGGGACGTGAAATGTTGTACACCGGTCAGGTATAGCCGGATCGTATTAAAGGATAACGCCAACTGCGAGTGGCAGTAGGCAATGAAGGCTATGACTTGCTTGACACGGGACGTCTCTGTACTGTGATACGTGATGAAGTTGGTTAAAGGCCCTCCAGGCTGATTGATAGGCTTTGAGGGTATTGCGGGAAAGGGAGTGATCAAATGAGTTGGGTAGCCGCTAGGAGGTGAGGGGCTAATCCAGGGTCAGTTGAGACCAGTCCGAGATAGCTGCTGATGTTAGTCCGGCTCCGGGTACCTGAACGAAAACGAGACAAGGTTAAAAGCGGGAGAGGGCATCCGCTGCCTGATTGACTTTACCGGGGATAAAGGAAGAATGGATGTTGAACTGAAACAACAACAAGAGCTGGACCAGTCGACGTAGGAAGGACATAACCAACAGAGAGGGCGCCTTGGCGCAGCCAGGAATTGCCAGTAACTGGGGAGGCCAGGGAGCTGCGAGCCAGAGGTGGCCAAAAAAACAGCCGCAAGCCCGTGGAGGCCGCTGCGTCGGTCATCACCTGGGGAGAAAGGGAAGACACGGAGGGAATGAACAGGGAGACGTCATTCCCAGACGATAGGTATTCCTCCCGCATAGCAAGGACTGCTATTGCCGCGGGAACCCGGCTGAGGACTTGCTCTGGATCCTGTGAGAGGGACAGTAAGACCAATAGGCGTGACACAAAGGCGCGACCCCTGAGGGATGGTGTGCATAGCGACGCTCGACATGCCGTGAAGGGACTGTAGGTGTCTTTCGGATGACTAAACTGGGGAATATGCGAGGATATTATATGTCCGTAAAGATGGCAGTTGTAATGGGCGAGCATTGGCCGATGGCTATGGGCTGATGCCTCTGGACGCCTCGTAGTGGGGATCTTGCTGTATGGGCCGTAGCAACAGATGGCTCTCCGAGCATTGTAAGGATAAGAAATGTTGAACGCTGGCTAGAAATAGCCTGGGCGTGCTACAGGAAGAAGCCAGTCGCGTGTGTCAACACGATCCTGGTGCGGACGGAAGTAGAACTCAACTGTCCTAAGGAAGAGACGGATAGACAGACAACAGTGAATGGTTTGTAAGAAAGCCACGGGAGACGAGAGGCCAATTAAGTGCTGCTGAAAATGACGTGTAGCCAGTTTGTGTGCCACTGAGAACGTGCTTGCCAATGAATGATTGCAAGAAGTTATGCTAAGTGACGAGCCTTGGCGTGACTAAAGTTGTGTTTAAACATGTGCTTGCGACAATTGCCCAGGAGTTTGTCACTGGAGATGTATACGTAGTGACTGTGAGCCATTCGTGTTACCGCATGTGCACTGCGAAGACTACAGGAGTTGTGCTTGAATGCATGTTTGGATGCGTGCTTGCGATGATTGCAAGATGTTACCCAGGATGCGTGCTTGCCATGACTGCAAGATGTTATGCTAGGATGCGTGCCTGCAACTAATGCAAGGAGTTGTGCCAGGACTCGTGCCTGCAACGACTGCAAGGAATTATGGTAGGCTTCATGGGTAGCCAGGCCGGAAAAGACAGAAGTCCATCCGGTCCAACCAAATCAAAATAAATAAGGTATCACACAACCCGACACCCAATTCTACGCCCGCAGCTGATCCAGAGGAAGGCAAAAAACCCCCAACAGAGCATAGGCCAATTTGCTACAGCCGGGGAAAATTCCTTCCTGACCCCTCGAGGGCAATCGGATTTTTCCCTGGATCAACTATACCTATAAATATAAGTACCCCGTAATACAACGTACATTTAGGAAGGTATCCAGGTCTTCCCTAAAGCAATCTATTGAGCAAGCCAGAAGTGCCTGCCAGCAATGATTGCGACAAGTTGTGCCTGGACACCTGCTTGCAACGATTGCAAGAGGTCTATGCTCAAATGCGTGCTTGCCATGATTGCAAGAGAACTATGCTCGAATGCGTGCTTGTAATGAGTGCAAGAGGTCTATGCTCGAATGCGTGCTTGCAATGATCGCCAGAGGTCTATGCTCGAATGCCTGCATGCAACGATTGCAAGAGGTCTATGCTTGAATGCATGCTTGTAATGAGTGTAAGAGGTCTATGCTCGAATGCGTAATTGTAATGACCGCGAGAGGTCTATGCTCGAATGCGTGCTTGCAGCGATTGCAAGAGGTCTATGCCCGAATGCGTGCTTGTAATGAATGCAAAAAAAGGTCTATGCTCGAATGCGTGCTTGCAACGATTGCAAGAGGTCTATGCTCGAATGCGTGCTTGTAATGACCGCGAGAGGTCTATGCTCGAATGCGTGCTTGCAGCGATTGCAAGAGGTCTATGCCCGAATGCGTGCTTGTAATGAATGCAAAAGGTCTATGCTCGAATGCGTGCTCGCAATGATTGCAAGAGGTCTATGCTCGAATGCGTGCTTGTAACGACCGCGAGAGGTCTATGCTCGAATGCGTGCTTGCAGCGATTGCAAGAGGTCTATGCCCGAATGCGTGCTTGCAACGATTGCAAGAGGTCTATGCTCGAATGCGTGCTAGTAATAAGTGCAAGAGGTCTATGCTCGAATGCGTGCTTGTAACGATTGCGAGAAGCCTATGTCTGGATGCATGCTTGCAACGATTGCAAGAAGTCTACGCTTGGATGTGTGTTTGCAACGATTGCAAGAAGTCTGCGCTTGTATGTGGAGAAAACAGCGAGACACGCCTAAACGAAGCTGTGTTTCCCTTTTGAAGGCAATCTATAATGAAATGAGGCCGAGGAGCAAGGCCCCCCGGCAGGCATCCAAACATTGAAGAATCAACTGGACCCAAGCCGGGAAGCGGTATGTGACAGTGAAATGAGAGAACCTGCCATGACAGAGATCCGGATCGCCATGCCACAACTTGCGACCGAGCACGAAACGGATTCTGGAGCATGTACTGAAATAAGGCCATTCCTGGGGCACGCCGAGACGAATTTGGTACACCGATGTGACTATTCGTACCGGAACGTGATAGGTGAAATGAAATGAAAACCCATGACAAAGACAAGAATCAGAGGACGAGCCCATGAACCAAACAGATGAATCCTGTCTTTGGAGCATGTACTGAAATGAGGCGTAGCAGCTGGGCACACCAGAACGAATCGGTGCATAAGGAATGCGACAGGATTCGAATTGGCGCGTAATAAGTGACAGAAATGATATGCCATGACAGAGACAAGATTCAACGACTGGACTGATGGTTACAACAAAGAATCCGTCTCTGGAGCATGTACTGAAATGAGGCGTAGCAGCTGGGCACACCGGGACGAATCGGTGCATAAATAAACGCAACAGGATTCGAATCGGAGCGTAATAAGTGACAGAAATGATATCCCATGACAGAGACAAGATTCAACGACTGGACTGATGGTAGCAAAAAAGAACCCGTCTCTGGAGCATGTACTGAAATGAGGCGTAGCAGCTGGGCACACCAGAACGAATCGGTGCATAAAAAATGCGACAGGATTTGAATTGGAGTGTAATGAGTGACAGAAATGATGTCCCATGACAGAGACAGGATTCAACGACTGGACTGTAGGTTACAAAGAATCCGTCTCTGGAGCATGTACCGAAATGAGGCGTAGCGGCTGGGCACACCAGGACGAATCGGTGCATAGAGGAATGCGACAGGATTCGAATTGGAGCGTAATAAGTGACAGAAATGGTATGCCATGACAGAGACGAGAATCAGGGACCGTGCGTGAACCTGCGAGTGACTCAGTCTCTGGAGCATGTACAGAAATGAGGCCGAACCCTGGGGCACTTCAGAGCGAATCGGTGCACCAGAGGTGCGACAAGATTCGCGCCGGAGTGCGACTAGTGACAGAAATGATTTGAAACGGTAGAAATGACTGGGAGTGAAATGATTTGACATGAGATAAAATAAGATACATAACATAACTGCATGAATGAAGAGACATATATTCGAACTGGAGCAGACAAAGCGAAACGTGCGGACTGCTTGCCTTGTCGTAACAAGCAGTCGGCTGTGAGTCGAACGATTCGACCGATACTAATAGAAATGCTCGGGCAGACGAATGGTTTCGAATGCCGTACCTGCGAATGAATCGCCTGACGTGGCGTAATCGAACGTGTCGAAAAGTGATAACGACTACATCGAAAATAGAAAATAGTGACATGCGTACGAGGGCCACAGTAAAACATTTGATTTAAAAGAAGCGAGCGGGTCGAGAGTACAGGGAATGTTGATGGTACATCGAAATACATATCTGAAAAGGGGATGCCGAAGCCAAACCTGCGACAGCCGGCCCAACGTGAAACGACAAATTCGATGGGTACGACGACACTCCGACGGCGAAACCCACGGACGCTGATGTACGGGAAGACGAGTTGTCAAGACGGAAACGAATAACGCGGGAACTCACGAACAGGCTCACTGCCTCTGGTCTGGATAGTCGGCCCTTGATGTCTGACGTATCAGATATCGCGCACCGGAACCGACGAGGAAGACAGGCGAACGGGCTGGTTATATACTCCACCGGGCTCCTCCCATAATTTCAGGCCACCATACTGGCCTTTCTATATATATATATATTTTTTTTTTCCCTTTCATACAGTTGGCTTTACAGGAATAGTATATATTCCGTTGTCAA
>NW_027507790.1:223348661-223363661 GCF_037356315.1 Lithobates pipiens
AGCATCAAAAATTGTCGATAATGACGTCCAGCGATGTCAATTGTCCATAACGCCGTCCAGCGATGTCAATTGTCCATAACGACCTCCAGCAGTGAAAATTGACAATAATGCCGTCCAACGATGTCAATTGTCAATAACGACCTCTAGTGAAAAAAATTGTCCATAACAACATTCAGTGATGTCAATTGTTGATAACGCCGTCAAGCGGCAAAAATTTACGTTACGGCTGTCCAGAGACAAAAATTGTCGATAACGACCTCCAGTGATGTAAATTTTCAATAACGCCGTCCAGCGATGTCAATTGTTGATAACGCCGCACAGCGACAAAAATTGACGATAACGCCATCCAGCATCAAAAATTGTCGATAACGCTATCCAGCGATGTCAATTGTCGATAACGACATCAAGCAATGAAAATTTACAATAATGCCGTCCAGTGATGTCAATTGTCGATAACGCCGTCCAGCGATGTCAATTGTCGATAACGACCTCCAATGAAAAAAAATTAATAACGACTTCCAGCATCAAAAAATCTCAATAACGCCGTCCAGCGATGTCAATTGTTGATACTGCCGTCCAGCGACAAAAATTGACGATAACGCCATCAAGCATCAAATATTGTCGATAACGCCATCCAGCGCTGTCAATAAACGACCTCCAGCAATGAAAAGTGACAATAATGCCGTCCAGCGATGTCAATTGTCGATAACGCCTTCCAGCGATGTCAATTGTCAATAACGACCTCTAGTGACAAAAATTGTCGATAACAACATCCAGCGATGTCAATTGTTGATAACGGCGCGCAGCGACAAAATTTGACGATAAAGCCATCCAGCATCAAAAATTGTCGATAACGCTATCCAGTGATGTCAATTGTCGATAACGACATCGAGCAATGAAAATTGACGATAACGCCATCCAGCATCAAAAATTGTCGATAACGCCGTCCAGAGATGTCAATTGTCGATAACCACCTCCAGTGAAAAAAATAGTCAATAACAACTTCCAGCAAAAAATCTCAATAACGACGTCCAACGATGTCAGTTGTCAATAACGACCTCCAGAGACAAAAATTGACGATAACGGCCTCCAGCGATGTCAATTTTCAATAACGCCGTCCAGCGATGTCAATTGTTGATAACGCTGTGCAGCGTCAAAAATTGACGATAACGCCATCCAGCATCAAAAATTGTCGATAACGCTATCCAGCGATGTCAATTGTCGATAACGACATCAAGCAATGAAAATTGACAATAATGCCGTCCAGTGATGTCAATTGTCGATAACGCCGTCCAGCGAAGTCAATTGTTGATAACGACTTCCAGCAACAAATCTCAATAACGACCTCCAGCGATGTCAATTGTTGATAACACCGTCCAGCGTCAAAAATTGACGATAATGCCATCCAGCATCAAATATTGTCGATAACGCCATCCAGCGATGTCAATTTTCGATAACGAACTCCAGCAATGAAAATTGACAATAATGCCATCCAGCGATGTCAATTGTCGATAACCACCTCCAGTGAAAAAAATTGTCAATAACGACTTCCAGCAAAAAATCTCAATAACGACGTCCAGCGATGTCAGTTGTCGATAACGACCTCCAGTAACAAAAATTGTCGATAACGCCGCCCAGCAACAAAAATTGACGATAATGACGTCCAGCAACGAAAATTGTCAATAATGCTGTCCAGCGATGTCAATTATCAATAACGACCTCTAGTGACAAAAATTGTCGATAACAACATCCAGCGATGTCAATTGTTGATAACGCTGTCAAGCGACAAAAATTTACGTTACGGCTGTCCAGAGACAAAAATTGTCTATTAATATTATTATATGTTATTATATATATATATATATATATATATATATATATATAGAAAGGCCAGTATGGTGGCCTGAAATTATGGGAGGAGCCCGGTCGTGTATATAACCCGCCGTTCGCCCATCCTTCCTCGTCGGTTCCGGTGCGCGATACCTGATACGTCAGATATCAAGGGCCGACTATCCTAGACCAGACGCAGTGAGCCCGTTCGTGAGTTCCCGCGTTGTTCGTCTCCGTCTTGACCATCTTCCCGTTCATCAGCGTCCGTGGGTTTCGCCGTCGGAGTGTCGTCTTACCCATCGAATTTGTCGTTACACGTCGGGCCGGCTGTCGCAGGTAGGGCTTCGGCACCCCCCTTTTTTCAGTTCATGTATTACAATGTCCCATCTAACATTCCCTGAACTCACGAACCGCTCAAATGTTTTACTGTGGCTCTCGTACTCATGTCACTGTTTCTACTTTCGACATAGTCGTTATCACCTTCGGTCGATCACGCCACGTCAGGCGATTCGTTCGCAGGTACATTCGAAACCGTTCGACTCCCCGAGCATTCTATTAGTATCGGTCGAATCGTTCGACTCACAGCCGACTGCTTGTTACGACAAAGCAAGCAGTCCGCACGTATCGCTTGGTCTGCTCCAGTTCAAAACATGTCTCATCATTCATGCAGTCGTGTCATGCATCTCGTTTCATCTCAGTTCAAGTCATTTCAGTCCCACTTATTTCTACCGTTTCAAATCATTTCTGTCACTAGCCGCGCTCCGGCGCGAATCTTGTCGCATCTCTGGTGCACCAATTCGCTTTGAAGTGCCCCAGGGTTCGGCCTCATTTCTGTACATGCTCCAGAGACTGAGTCACTTGCAGGTTCACGCACGGTCCCTGATTCTTGTCTTTGTCATGGCATACCATTTCTGTCACTTATTACGCTCCAATTCGAATCCTGTCGCATTCTTCTATGCACCGATTCGTCCTGGTGCGCCCAGCTGCTACGCCTCATTTCGGTACATGCGCCAGAGACGGATTCTTTGTAACCTACAGTCCAGTCGTTGAATCCTGTCTCTGTCATGGGATATCATTTCTGTCACTTATTACACTCCAGTTCAAATCCTGTCGCATTTTCATGCACCGATTCGTTCTGGTGTGCCCAGCTGCTACGCCTCATTTCAGTACATGCTCCAGAGTCGGATTCTTTGTTGTTTCCATCAGTCCAGTCGTTGAATCTTGTCTCTGTCATGGGATATCATTTCTGTCACTTATTACGCTCCGATTCGAATCCTGTTGCATTTATTTATGCACCGATTCGTCCCGGTGTGCCCAGCTGCTACGCCTCATTTCGGTACATGCTCCAAAGACGGGATTCATCTGGTAGGTTCATGGGCTTGTCTTCTGACTCCAGTCTTTGTCATGGGTTTCATTTCATTTCACCTATCACGTTCCGGTACGAATAGTCACATTCGTGGACCAAATCCGTCCCGGCGTGCCCCAGGAATGGCCTCATTTCAGTACATGCTCCAGAATCCGTTTCGTGCTCGGTC
The DNA here is from genome assembly GCF_037356315.1 of Lithobates pipiens. Taxonomy (NCBI): domain Eukaryota; kingdom Metazoa; phylum Chordata; class Amphibia; order Anura; family Ranidae; genus Lithobates; species Lithobates pipiens. The sequence goes on from NW_027507790.1 coordinate 223,352,027, forward strand.
GCAAGTTCGTGGCATGGCGATTCGGATCTCTGTCATGGCAGATTCACTCATTTCACGGTCACTCATCGCTTCCCGCTTCTAGTCCAGTTGATTCTTCAATGTTGGATTTTATCGGGGGGCCCTTGCTCGTCAGCCTCATTCGCTATGGAGTTGTCAAAAAAAAAAAAAAAGGAAAAAAAAAAATATAAATGGAAAAAAAATATATATAATAAAAGGGGAGAGAAAGGGGGAAAAGAAAAGGGAAGAGAAGAGAAGGTTCCGTTTCTTTCATTGTGTCGTTTCATCTCATGTCTAAATCTCACCTCCACTGTTAGCTAGCCGTTCGTCAGGTGGGAGTCTCAAACAAACTTCACCTTCATCTCCTCAGGTCAGTCGAGTTCAGTAGGTCCAGCCTGCACCTGGTCGGACGGTGCCTCCTTAGGTAAGCATAATCATCTGGTAGGAGATGCTCTTCAGCACAATCATCCTTCTTTAAAAAAAAAAAAAAAAAATGTATTTTCGTTAGGAGTCTCCAACCAGTTTGTAATCCATGTCACCCCTATAGGTCCATATTAGGAGAAAACCCGGATCAGAGGGCTAGTAGCCTCGCCAGACCCGCATTCTGCCACCATGTCCCAGGCTGGCAGCGAGGACCTCACGGCTCCATTATCTCCATCTGTTGTCTCAGAGAATGGCAGCCAAAGGGCCTTCAGAGCGTGGACCATTCCCAGGCTCACAGCCGAGCTAAGACGCAGGGGCGTGCCCTTTCCAGCAACAGCCAGAAAGGCCGAGCTTTTCAGGCTCCTGTTTCCTCCCCCTGCGGCGGTTGAGGCTTCTGCCCAGCAGGCCTCCCTGGGCTCCATCGCCTCCTCAATCTCACAGCTTCACACCCTGGTGTCGTCCCTCACAACCTCAATGTCAGAACTGCAGAGTCGAGTGGCCCTCCTCGAGACCCACCCCGCTGTTCCTCTGCCAATACCAGCATCCGAGCCAGTTGTTAATCCTCCCGCAGGTATCTCCGGATGTGCACCAATAGTGTACCCGTCCCATCTGGTGTCAGCTAACATCAGGAAGGACATCTTAGAGGGCAAAGACGTCAATTTGGCTTCTCTCCTCATCTCTATTCATGAGCTGGCAGAGAACAAGGCGTATACTTGGGGGGACGTATCAGTGGTCCTCAAAGCCAAGGATTCCAGACTGGACAGGAAACTCTCAATCACCGAGTTTACCTTGGCTTTCGGCATGATGAGGGACATCATTTGCTCAGCCTCCCCTGGCAGGAGGGAGGAGCTGGATCGGTACCTCCATGTGGTAGTTGACCTGGGTTACAAGTACGGCGGTTTTTCATTCTATGATTACCACCGCTCCTTTTCCGCTAAAGCAGCCGCCAGGCTCGCCCAGTTCCAGACACCTACGGACTGGAGCACCATGGATACCGAGCTGTTCTGCCGCCACTTCGCGGGGCTACGGTCCCCTCTGTGTGCGATCTGCCAGTCAGCAACTCATACTGCGGCTTGGTGCGCTAGCTCAGTGGCAGCCCCGCCCTTAGACGGTCCGTCTACCTCGAGTGCCGCTCAGGGCCTACAGGCACCGGCACGCCTGCCACAGACCGATAAGCTTGGGCGCCCAGTCAAAACCATGGGCGGTGCACCAATCTGCAACAATTACAACAGTGGGTCGTGCAATTTTAGCCAGTGTAGGCTGCTCCATGTGTGCACCCAGTGTCATAGAGCTCACCCCCGGCTGATGTGCGAGCTCAAGCCGCTCAAAAGGTCCTGACTAAGCCGGCTCAACATTTCATGGCTTAGTGTCTACCTCACCAGTCATGCTACCCCCTCACTATCCGCCTTCCTCGTCCAGGGCTTCACGCAAGGTTTTCATACTGGACTTGTCTCTCTCCCTCACATCACGCACGAATGCCAGAACCTACGGTCAGCAGCCACGGATGAACAAGCCATTGACCTACTGCTGCAATCTGAGCTAGACCAGGACTTTATCATCGGCCCTTTCGTACAGCCCCCATTTAACACCTGGCGAGTCAGCCCTATTGGGCTTGTCAAGGGCAAGTTCTCTAATAAACTCAGATTGGTTTATGATTTGTCAGCGCCTCATTCCTCTACGGTCCCCAGCCTCAATTCCCTTATCCCCTCTGAGGAGTTCTCCCTTAAGTATGCATCGGTAGACATGGCCATCCAGGTCATTCTTAAAACAGGCACAGGTACCTGGCTTTCTAAGGCCGACATCTCAAACGCCTTCAAGCTTCTTCCCATCCATCCATCCCTCTGGTGCTGGCATGGCATTAAGTGGAGGCAGCTGTACTACTTTGCCACTAAACTCACGTTCGGATCCAAGAGTAGTCCCTGGCTCTTCGACACTTTTGCGCAGGCTCTCGCATGGATCTTGCTGCACGTAGTCCAGTGTCAGGAAGTCATTCATTATCTGGATGACTTCCTGCTGATAGAGTCACCCGGCTCTCCTCCACGAGATCTGGGTAAGTTGAGGGCAGTCTTCAATAATCTTAACGTCCCCATTGCCGAGCATAAGGTGGAGGGGCCATCGCAGGCCATCACCTTTCTCGGGGTCAGCCTAGACACTAACACTATGCAGGCCAGCCTTCCCCCGGATAAACTGACCCGCATCAGGACGGTCCTGAGGGACTTCACCCGTGCCAGGACTTGTACCAAGAGACAGCTTCAATCCCTTCTTGGCATGCTTAACTTCGCCATGCGCATCATCCCTCAGGGGCGCTCGTTCGCGTCACGCCTGTTAGCCTTACTGTCCCACTCTCAGGACCCGGAGCAAGTACTCAGCCTGGATTCCGCAGCTATAGCAGACCTTGCCATGTGGGAGGAATTCCTATCTTCCTGGAATGGAGTGTCCCTGTTCGTCCCCTCCGTGTTCTCCCTTTCACCTCGGGTGGTGACCGACGCGGCGGCCTCCATGGGCTTTGCGGCGATCTTTGGCAACCTCTGGCTCGCAGCCCCCTGGCCTCCCCAGATACTGGCTATTCCTGGCTTCACTGAGACGTCCTCCCTGTTCGAGTTATATCCCATTGTAGCCGCTGCACACACGTGGGGCCGCAGCTGGTCGGGCCAGACGGTGGTTTTTTCTACAGATAACCTGGCCACTGCGGAGATCATTAATAAAGGCAGGTCCAGGTCTCTACAGATTATGTCCTTCCTGCGGCGACTGACCCAGCTCTCATTGTTGTTTCAGTTCAACCTTCATTATTCCTTTGTCCCCGGTAAATTTAATCAGGCGGCGGATGCCCTCTCCCGCTTTAACTTTGTTTCGTTTTTTGACCAGGTGCCCGGAGCCGGACCAACATCAGCAACTATCCCGGACTGGTCTCAACTGACCTTGGATTAGCCCCACACCTCTCAGCAGCAACTCAACTCATTGATCTCTCCCTCTCAAACAATACCCGCAAGGCCTATCAATCGGCCTGGAGGGCCTTTAGCCGCTTCGCGTCGTCTCACAGCACAGAGTCCTCCCGGGTCAAACAAGTCCTTGCCTTCATTTTTTACTGCCATTCGGAGTTGGCATTGTCTTTTAATACGATCCGGTTGTACTTGGCCGGGGTACAACATTTCACGTCCCTTCAGGACCCTACTAAGCCCTCCTTGTTCACTTACCACGCCGTCCGGGCTCTCATGCGCGGCATTCAGAAGCGTCCGCCGGTGTCCAGCACCAAACGGCTGCCTATCACGGGTGAAGTGTTCAGGGACATGTCAGATATTCTGGCCTCTTCACCTTTCGGTCTCCACGTTAGTGTCGTCCTGCAAGCAGCCATACATCTGGCCTTCTACGGCTTCTTGCGACCAGGCGAGTTTACCTGCAGTAGCCCCTCGGCACGCATGCTGTGCAAGCACCATCTAATCAGGTTCGAGGACCACTTCATCCTACACTTAGCGGTTTCCAAGACACAGCAGCTTGGCTCAGGCACGGACATACACTTCTATAAAGACCTACAACCGCTGGTGCCCGGTCACTGTTCTCCCCCGCTTGTTGACCCTTTTGGCCGATCAACCAGGGACTGGCCCGCTTCTGCCCTTTCACACGAAACCTCTCAACGCAGCCCAGTTCATGGAACATGTCAGGATACTCCTGGGCATCCTTCACCTCAATCCTGCCCACTACTCTGGACATTCATTTCGTATCGGGGCAGCTTCGACGGCCTCCCGCCAAGGGGTCCCGGTCCATGTTATCAAAAAGTTGGGTAGATGGAAGTCCTCCTGTTTTGCCCGTTACATACCCAATCCGCAAGTCGAGATGGCCCAAGCCTTCGTCAAACTCACCCAGTAACAGTCTTGATTCAATAAAATGTTTTCCCTACCTGAGTGTTTTGCCCCCTTATTTTGGTATACCGTACGTTAGACCAGGGCACACTTTCAGGTCCATTTCAAGTAAGCGAGTTTATGTTATCCTTGTTTGTCATCCTTATCCGTATCGGTCAGAGGGCTCTACACCATAAATAGAAAGGCCAGTATGGTGGCCTGAAATTATGGGAGGAGCCCGGTCGTTTATATAACCCGCCGTTTGCCCATCCTTCCTCGTCGGTTCCGGTGCGCGATACCCGCCCACCCGCCCCTTTATCAGGGCTTTTCTCCAGCATACTCCTCATGTGAGTACTCATTTCACCATTTCATATTCATTTCATTTTAAGGTATGCCCCCTTATTTTGGTATACCGTACGTTAGACCAGGGCACACTTTCAGGTCCATTTCAAGTAAGCGAGTTTATGTTATCCTTGTTTGTCATCCTTATCCGTATCGGTCAGAGGGCTCTACACCATAAATATATATATATATATATATATATATATATATATATAATTATATATATATAGATATATATATTTATTTATTTATTTATTTTTCCCTTTCATACAGTTGGCTTTACAGGAATAGTATATATTCCGTTGTCAAGTATCCTTTGTATCCATCTTGCTAATATTTAAGAATTCCCACCCACTTTCATCCATTTTTCCTTTTTCATATATTTTTTTTTTTTATTATTATTATTATTATTTTTTTATTATTATTATTATTATTATTATTATTTTTATATTTATTTTAATTTTTATTTATTCTTTTTTTATTTTTATATTTATATATATATTTTTATTTTTATTTCCACATCCATCATTTTCATTTTTATTTCTTCTTCATTCTTATATTTTTATTTTTAGTTCCTTTTTTTTTTCTGTTTTTTTTCACTTGTGTTTTTTTCATTTGTTTCATTATTATTATTTTTCACTTTAGTTTCATTACTAACTCCTCTTACTTCACCACACATATATAAATAAATATATATACATGTCCATACATATTATAAGGATTAACAAGTCTCCATTTTGTTATACTGTCATCCATTTTAAAACTTTGTATGACCAAGCTAGAATTCTAACTACTTTTGACATAGATGCTTGCTATTTGGAAAACATGCTGTTTTCCTTGAATGCCCTTGGCCACGAGAGTTTGTACAGAGAAAGCCAAGATATGCAACTATCTTATATTGTCTATGACCTAGAACGTCTGGACCACAGACTATTAGCACAATATTGTTGAATATTGTTAAATATCGTAGTCTTATTCTTATCTCGTGTGAAGGTTAATGACGTGCTTTGCCGTGAAGACAATTTCTGCTTATTTTGCTTGTTCTGTCAATAAACCTGTTACTAGGAAAAGCTTGGTGTATAGCTACGAGCGCATCCCTGATTGGCTACTCCACAGGGCGCCACCCCAACTGTTTCAGCATATAACCTGTTGTATTCAAAACATTAAATTGTAATCATTATTCGCATACATCTCGTGTATGAGTTTTGGTTATCTCACCGGTGAATGGGACTCCCAAGTACATCCAGACCACGGCCTAGGAAAGATAGGAAAAGGGAAATCGAGCACCTAACAGAGCAAGGACCTACCTTTACAGCTGGTACCAGAAGTGGGGTCATCGATTCGGCAGGTGAGTGACTACTGATTTATTTACCTTATTGGTGAGGATCTTTTGGTGTCACTCATACTGCCGCGGTGACCGCCACGTGCGGGACCTGTATTGCTGCTGTGCCTCCGCGGTGGGCTAGGCTGGCCCATCGGGAGAAGTAGAGGGCTCGTACCTAAAAAAAGAGAGTCCGGCTAGGTTGGCCTGACTTAAAACTATTAAGTAAAATAGATTAAAGGAGAGTCCGGCTAGGTTGGCCTGACTTAAAACTATTAAGTAAAATAGATTAAAGAGAAACATTACAGGGAAGGGAAGCAATAGATTGCGCCCTCCCCAAATAAGGTCGGATGTTCAAGGGACGCCCGAAGGGTAATTTGATCAAATCAAACACAGTGCACATTTTATCTAGTCATATAAAACGATTGTATGTGATTTAGTTGTTCATATTTTTCATTTTATCTGGTCATGTAAAACGATTGTATGTGATTTAGTTGTTCATATTTTTCATTTTATCTGGTCATGTAAAACGATTGTATGTGATTCAGTTGTTCATGTTTTTCTTTCCAGGTTACGTAAGTATTTCAAACTTGCCTTTTCAATAGTTTTTTTTGTATTTTGCTGTTCTTTCAATGTCGTTACCTTGTGATCCAGATTGCTGTGAAATTGTTAACCCTTGCCCTCACTGTACTGTTGGTTTATTGTTTCTTAAACAAATTGATATCCTGATATTGATAGCCACTCGCCCAGGGGGATATTCCACTAGACTAGGAGAACGCCCCGTGTACCCCCAGGACGAAACATCTCCCGTTGTCACGCTAGTCAGAATAAACCTGCATAGCCCAGTCAGTGAATCCCACCTCCTTGCTTTACATTCCCTGGAAGAAGTTCAACAACAGGTGATTCGTGCCACTGGCTGCTATCACCTCTGCCCCCTTACCAAGCATCTCATAACACCCCCCCATAATGGGGAATATTGTAGGCAAAGACGGGACCCCTTATGAACAACCTACTCCCTATCAGTATGTGCAGACTATAGTGCCCGGTCCCTATGTAGAACCATTTTGGAGTCAGGTTAGGGAAAGGTGCCAGCAATTAGGGATCCATGATATAGGTCCCGCGGGCCCCTGCAACACAGAAGATTGGCATGTAGTAAAAAAGATTTGTCAGTTACATAAGCACTCATACCCCCCCGGGAAGTGGGATGTAGATTACATGAAAAAATCTTGCAAGATATGGGAAGCCCCTCTAAAAATTTATAAAAAAAAACATGCCAAAAATCATGCCCTCACAGAAGGAAAACCAATACCCTCGGCCCCTATAACCACACCCCTGAATGCCCCAGAAATACCCCCTCCTTATGTCCTTGTCAAAACTGACGAGGGCGAGGTTGCCCAGGCCTTGGCCATCTACCCCAGCTTTGGGGTAGACATGGCTGCCATATCCGCTGCACTGTACAACGCCTCCACCCCGCACCAAAGACAACTCTGGGACAGGGAATCCCAAGCCAAAAGTGGTGGAATGGACGGAGGAAATGTTACACTCATTTAACACCCTCCTCTCCTCCCTTGCCTCCGCCCCGGCCTTAGGACTAGTGGACTACAGGAAAACTTTTTATCTATATTGTGTAGTTAATGGATCTGCCTTTGCAGCAGTTCTTGCCCAAGAGCACGGTAATTCTTACCGACCGGTGGCTTTCCTTTTAAAGAAACTCCCACTCCAGGTCCAGGGCATGCCTGCTTGCCTCCAGAACATGGCCGCATGTGCCATGGCCATTCAAGAAGCCAACAAGTTAGTTCTGGGACACCCCCTAACTGTATACACTACCCACTCAGTCACCCACCTTATCCAAAACCTCAATACACAACATATGACCACCCAAAGAGCCAGCGGGTATGAAATCATTCTTCTAAACACCTCCAATCTGACCATCAAACACACTTCTGACACCTCCCCCATCCTCAGGCTATTACATTCTCTGCTCAAACTCATGAATTATGGTGAACCATCCAAAATGCATGACTGCACAAAAGTGTTGGACCAAGTCACCTCCCCACGTAGGGACTTAACAGACGTACCTCTGGCCGGTGCAGAGGAAGTTTTTGTGGACGGCAGTTGCTCGCGCCCTTCGGATTCCACTTTCCTGACAGGATACGCGGTAGTACAACTCCCAGATCTGGTTCTGGAGGCTAAGCCACTTCCGCCTTCCTCGGCACAGGTCGCGGAACTGGTAGCCCTCACCAGAGCATGTATCCTGTTCACAAATAGGGATGTCAATATTTACACTGACAGTCGATACGCCTTCGGCGTGGTTCACGATTTCGGGGTGATCTGGGCTAACAGGGGGTTTAGAACGGCTGACAACAAAATTATAGCCAACAAGGAGCATATCCTGGCCCTTCTCCAGGCTATATTACTGCCCAAACATTTGGCGATTATTAAAGTCAAGGCTCACACCACCACTGGTAGCTACATTGCCCGAGGCAACGCCCTTGCGGATAGATGCGCTTGAGCGGCGGCAAATTCCTCCACACATCCACCCGCCCCTACCACGATATTTTTCCAACAAGATTTTTCAGCGCCAGATTTCCCCTCAGTTGCAGCCCAAATCCAATCCATGGCCACAGACGCTGATGTCCTTTTCTGGGTCCAGCAAGGATTGTCCAAAGACCAAAGAGGCCTTTGGACAAATGGAGGGGTCATTGGGATCCCTGAAGCCAGCTCGGCCCTCATCCTTTCCTACCTGCATGGTCCCGGACATATAGGGTCCCAACCCTTGCAACAGCTGTATGAAAAAACTTTCTGCACAGTTAATCTAAAGAACCATGCAAACACCCTAACAAAGTCATGCCTCACATGCGCTCAAAACAACACGCAGGGTAAGCGACATGGTATACACGGCCAGTTGCCCCCACCCCTAGGCCCACTACAGGACCTACAAATAGACTTCACCCACATGCCCAAACAAAAGGGAAGCATCAAATGCCTGTGCGTTATCGTTGACAAATGGTCAGGATGGGTGGAGGCGGTCCCCTGCACTGGGGAAACAGCTAAAATAGCGGCAAGGGCTCTCCTTAATCATTGGGTATGTAGGTTTGGCATACCAGCCACCATTTGGTCAGACCAGGGCCCGGCTTTTACTTCAGATATGACACGAGAATTGGCAAGGTGCCTGGGAATACAGTGGAAACTTCACATTCCCTATCATCCCCAAAGCGCAGGAGTGGTAGAAAGAATGAACAGGAATATAAAGGACAAACTAAAAAAGGCCACAGGAGGAACGTTAAAAAACTGGATAGATTTCCTTCCAGGAATATTGTTCCAAATCCGAACCACCCCCCACTCTAGGACACGTTTGTCACCATTTGAAATCCTAATGGGTGTCCCAGCACAAACACAACTAAAAGCATTAGATGCACAGACTGACATTAACATATATTCTTTACAGGAAGAGTACGTGAAACATCTGGTAAGTACAATAGAAGAACATAATGAACAAGTTGCTGTCACCTTTTCTCCTCTTCCAACAGAACCTACTCACCCATTCATCCCGGGGGATAAAGTGTTGATCAAGCAGCTTGCCCAACGGAAGCACGTGGGGCCCATCTACTCCGGTCCATGGAACGTGGAGAAGGTCTCCAGGACTGCTGTCCTCACAGACTACACCCCTCAGTGGATCCATGCCAGCAGACTAAAAAAATGCCCCGAACCTCCACCGACTCCAGAACACCCCCAGAGGACACTTGCCCAAGACCAACAGGAGGACGCCACCACCAAAGGGACCCCAGAGACGAACCTACAGACCCTCCAGGAACAGTTTGTCAGAATCTCCCTGGACTTTCCTCCTCCTCCCACCAGCTCGGACTGAAGTCTTTGCAAAAAGAAAGAGACAGGGGCTTAGAAGATCAGTATGTACTACACACCATTTTGCTCTGGTCGATAGTATTGACTTTTGTGTTTTTTTCTATAGTCATGATGACATGTATCATGACAGGGTCATGTGGGTTTACAAGAAGCCCAAAAGGTACTGAGAATCGATCACTAGACAGAAGAGCATTAGTTCCGAGGCCCAGTAATAATAATAATAACAAAGGTTTAGGAGTAATGGTAGCACGGAACGAACTACCCCCCCAGGACAGTAAAACGTTTTCTTTAGCCCCAACAATACCACATCATTTTTTATGGCAATACGCGTTTGGTCAAGTAATGGGAAAAGGGGCACCCTGTTGGGTGTGCTCCCACATGGGAACGGGTAGGAATCAAATTCCAGTAGTGGGAATCCCCCTCCCAGTAGAGGACCTGTTTAACGAGACGACACAAGACCATATGGCCAATATAACGACCAGACCCTCCCCCCTTATTTTCTCTGGTTTCACACAACCCCCATCCTTCTGTTTCCTAAATGGAGCTTGGAAAGAAAACGGGGAAATCCCCAATGGCCAATTCTGTAGAAACACACTAGTAAATCTTACCCTTAGAGACTTAGGGAAGTTTCTGCGGGATGGGACGTTTGACATCCAGGGGTTGAATACTTCCACCATTGGAGATAGTGACGAAAGGATAGGGAACATGTCTTTATATAACATAATGGACTGTGTACTATCATCAGAAACATTTGACGATACTGACCTAAAAGACTGGTTAGAGTCCTACCACATGAATGATACTTTACTAGAGTACAGTAGCACCGCGAGTTTAGGAGATTGGTTATGCCTAGTTGGACTCCGGTCAGGCATATCCCAACCCCCTGATATAATACCAGCACCTCATCTGCCTCATGGATGGATGGTGTGTTGCGGTCTAATATGTCACACCACCATACCTTACCCTCTAGATTCCTCTACAGGTGGTTGGTGCACCATTGCCAGGATGGTACCATATATGGGTATAGCCTCTGACAATCAGTACATCAAAATGACCCCTGCCCATGGGCATTTAGAGTTCGGGAGGGCTAAGAGACAAGTAACATCATGGTGGGAAAAATTAGCCGCCTCCATTGGAAGCCCGGGAATGTGGAATGCCCTAGATAAAATAGATCTTTTTGCTGAAATAATCTCTGGGGTAGTGAACTCTACTTCCAGAGATGTTTCTCTGCTAAACGAAGAAACTCGGAAGATCCGAACTGTGCAGGAACTGATAAAAATGAGGCAGGAACAACTTTTGGCCGCCATCACTGGGATTTGTAACCTCATGGCCAATTCGGAGATGTGTTGCACCTTCATACACAACTTCACCGTTCCTGTGGAAAGTCTGTCGGTACCCGATTATTACGATATTATCAAAAGCCATTCAGCCCAAAGACAGACCCTCCTACAGAAAGCAAAAAACTTGGGAGATGATTGGAACCTTTTCTCGGGTACAGGAGGGTGGTTTGGAGGTATTTGGGGGGGCATACTGGGATTTTTTTAAGAAAATATTTCTCGTATTAGTGATGATAGTGTTGTTGATAGTAATGTTCTATGTGATCGCCAAATGCTGCTGCATAGCAGCCTCCAAGGTTTCCCATCCAACAATAGCAACCAAGCCCAATGACGAAGAGAAAGCACTTATGGCTTTTTCCAAGAATGTCTGGTATAGAGGATGATCGATAACTTCGTGCCAAAGTTATGATCACAGGAGGGATTATAAGGATTAACAAGTCTCCATTTTGTTATACTGTCATCCATTTTAAAACTTTGTATGACCAAGCTAGAATTCTAACTACTTTTGACATAGA